>NC_053171.1:58191288-58491288 GCF_016835505.1 Polypterus senegalus
AAATCTTTGAAATGATGAAGAAAAACGTTTCTCAAAGACAGATAGGAAGAGATTTGGGCATTTCTCCCTCTACAGTGCATAACATAGTGAATCAGAATCACGGAATCTGGAGAAATTATCGTGCGCAAAGGTCAAGGGCGCAAGCCTAAAATGAATGGCTGTGATCTCCGAGCCCTCAGACGGCACTGCATTAAAAACCGTCATTCAATAAATGATATAACTGCGTGGGCTCAGGACTACTTCAGGAAGTCACTCTCAAGCACTACAGTACGTAGTTACATTAGTAAATGCAAGATAAAACTTTACTGTGCCAAAAGGAATCCCTACATAAATAGTGTCCAGAAGCGCCGTCGACTTCTCTGGGCTCAGAGGCATCTGGGATGGTCCATTGTGCAGTGGAAACGTGTATTGTGGTCAGACGAATCGGTTTTTCACATCTTTATTGGAAGAAATGGATGCCGTGTGCTGCAGACCAAAGAGGAAAAGGACCATCCAGACTGTTACCAGATACAAGTCCAAAAGCCATGGTCTGTCATGGTATGGGGTTGTGTCAGTGCCTTCGGCAATGGTAACTTGCACTTCTGCGATGGCACCATCAATGCTGAGAAGTATATCTCATTTTTGGAGGAACAAATGCTGCCTTCAAGACGACGTCTTTTCCAGGGACGCCCATGCTTATTTCAGCAAAACAATGCCAAACCACATACTGCGCGCATAACAAGGCATGGCTGCATAAGAAGAGGATGCGGATGCTTGACTGGCCTGCCTGCAGCCCTGATTTGTCTCCTATAGAGAATGTTTGGCACATTTTGAAACAAAAAAATGCGTCAACGAAGACCCCGTACCGTTGCACACCTAAAACATTGTTTGCAGGAAGAATGGGACAAACTAACACCTGCAACACTTAGTCACTTGATTTCTTCAATGCTTAAACGTCTTTTAAGTGTTGTTAAAAGACAGGGGAACTGTACAAAGTGGTAAATGCTGTACTGTCCCAACTTTATTTGAAATGTGTTGCAAGCCTGAATGGCAAAAATGGATATTTATTTACAAATCAAATGACGTTGACAAAAAAAAAAAAGAATTATTTTGTGTTCATACTGTCTGCAATGAAATAAAATTTGAGGAGAATTTATAACTTTTTTCTTTTTTTATTCACATTTTCCACACTGTCCCAACTTTTTCTGATTTGGGGTTGTATGTGTATATATGTATGTGTGTAGATATGTATATATATATGTGGATGTATGTGTGTGTGTGTGTGTGTGTATATATATGTATATATATGTGGATGTATGTGTGTGTATATATATATATGTTTATGTATATATGTATATGCGTATATGTATATATATGTTTATATATGTGTGTGTGTGTATATATATATTGTGGACGCCCAGGAGGAGGAGAGGAGGGCTTGTGCCTCCTCCAGACCGCGAGGGGTGTCCGCCCTGGTTATATTGGGGACCACGGGTGCAGGGCTTGGAAGCCCAGCCCTGTAGGGACCCGTGGTCACCGCCAGGCGGCGCCCCGGTGCCTAATTATCCCGGGAGCCCGGCACTTCCGCCACACCAGGAAGCGCCGGGGGGAAGACTTTGTGTGGCGCCGGAGAGCCGCCAGGAAAGCAGCCGACACTTCCGCCACGCTGGGGCGTGGCTAAGGAGAAGAGGCCGGAAACACCTGGGGCTCATCCGGGGGCATTATTTAAGGGGCCGCCTCCCTCCAGTCATTGGTGGAAGTCGGGAGGCAGAAGACGGAGCTGGAGAGAGGACAGGAGGCGGCCAGAGGAAAGGCACAGTGACTGTGGGCCCTGGACTTTTGGGGGATTCGGTGCTGAAGGCACTGGGGTTTTGTGAGTGCACGAATTTATAACTTGTACATATTGTAAATAAACAGTGTGTGGTGAAAAATATGTCGTCCGTCTGTCTGTGCTGGGGCCAGCGTTCACAATATATACATATATATATATATATATATATATATATATATATATATATATATATATATATATATATATGACAGCAACACTCATAACACTCATGTTACGTTATTTTCAAAATGTTTCCTTTTCTTTTTCATTACTTCATTAACACACTATTTCTCCGCTGCGAAGAGCGGGTATTTTGCTATATATATATATTTTCATCTTTAAGTTTTTCAGCCCCGCTGGATTATTCGTCAAACGGCAAGGTGAGTGCATTGCCTGCATGTCTGTCTGCCTGCCTCAACTCTAAAAATAACGAGCAGTTCTTTAGCTTTTACAAAATATTGTTTTATAATGGCTAGCGATGTAATTTATTTAAATACATGTTCCCCAACGTGGCATTTACTTTTTCAGGTAGATTTTGGACTTCATACGGCAGCTGATTAATTTGTGCTGCCCATGTGGGTGCCGTTTCATTGTACTGGACAATCAGTCTCATGCTATAAGTTTACAACTGTTGTTTTACGATTTATCATGTCCGACTTAGTTTCGTCTTTTATTTACCACATTTATAATCATGCTTTGGACTTTTAATTCCAACTTGCATAATGTGGTTAGCAGACACCATCACGAGTAGCCGGCAGCTGTCTATTTTTATTCTGTGGCACATATTACAAAACCGCCTCTTGTGCTTTCACAGGATTAATTAATATTCCCTTTAAGTCAGGCCAGGCATTCTAAGGCAGTTTTACTCGGTAACGGGCGTTCATGACTGTGCGCACAACCAAAAACCCAATATATTAAATATTTTGACCGAGACCCTCCATGGCATCATTAGAAGCATTTTGTATATATATATATATATATATATATATATATATATATATATATATATATATATATATATATATATATCTATACTAATAAAAGGCAAAGCCCTCACTCACTCACTCACTCACTCACTCACTCACTGACTCACTCACTGACTCATCACTAATTCTCCAACTTCCCGTGTGGGTGGAAGGCTGAAATTTGGCAGGTTCATTCCTTACAGCTTCTTTACAAAAGTTGGGCAGGTTTTATATCGAAATTCTACGCGTAATGGTCATAACTGGAAGCAGTTTTTCTCCATTTACTGTAATGGAGATGAGCTTCAAGCCGTGGGGGCGGAGTTTCGTGTGACATCATAACGCCTCCACGTAATCACGCAGTACATAGAAAACCAGGAAGACCTCAAAAAGCGCTCAAGAAAACATGCATTATATAATTGAGAAGGCAGCGAAACAATAAGAAGCGGCGAGTGACATATACAACCATATTCATGAGTTCTGCTACGGAAACAAAGCACGATGTAAACCTACACTTTAAATTAAGTTCATAGACAGGCTGCCGCTGGCGTTTGTAATTTAGTGCCTGCCCATATAAGGCCGTCTGTCAGCGGCAATCCAATAGCAAACTGCCACGGGTAAATATTCACGGGTGAAGGACTGTGCTTATGGAGAGGAAGATGAGATGGTCAGGGGTTTGACACAAACTCAGCGAAACTGCGAGAGAAAGTTTTAAGTGCCAGGACTAAGGTAACATTAAATAAAGCTATGGACATAGCACGAGATGGCATCAGCACAGCTGGGAACCTTCGATGCATGTACACCGAGTGGCTCACGTGAACTGGCGCAGTGCACAGATAAAAGCAACAGTTCCAAAGAGCTGAACAAAACCGAATTACACAATTGAAAAGGCAGCAAAAAATATGAAGCGTCTGATAAGCATATTCATAAATGCAGCTACTGTGGAAACAAAGCACACGTTGGAAAAAGTCAATGTCCCGCTAAAGGAAGACAGTGTAAAAAACCCGTGCATGCAGTGTGTCAGGTCTCAGATAAAGAAGAAGACGAGCTGTTTATTGATGCAGTAAGAAACGAATCGATGAATGAAACCTGTCATCTTTACAGCGATTGACAAACACGGAATGTAACTTGAACACAACACATCCTACAAATACGAACCTGATTGAAAGAAATAATGATAATCAAATCCTTGATGACAGCAACACTCAGTAACACTCACAAAACAAATACTGTATATTGACAGTCATGTTACGTTATTTTTAAAATGTTCCCTTTTCTTTTTCTACCTTTTTTAACACACTACTTCTCCGCTGCGATACGCGGGTATATATATATGTATATATATATATCCCGATCTACATACTCGAATAATGGATACTTTATTCGCCATCAATGATTGTTTTGGTAAAGCCATAAGTGTATTCATTAGATGAACGGTAAAAAAGTAAGAGCGAGGGGAGGATGACTCATTGAGGCATGCAGGCTGTAGTCTTGCGTCAACTCTATCTGAATTACGCGATCACATTTGAAAAAATATATCTTTTCAAGTTCTATTTAGTCCATATGTGTCAAACTCAAGGGCATGGGCCACATCCGCCCGGCGTGTAATTATATCCGCCCGAGATCATTTTATATACTGTATTATTGTTATTAAAGCCCGGGTATATGAAGCGCTGGTAACACAATAAACTACAGATCCCATAATGCAGCGCTTCAGCTGCCTTGCGAACACTTCCGCGTTAATCAAGTCTAGCTTATGATGCTGCAAGTTATTGCGAAGCTAGCCCACACGATGCCAAAGAGAAAAGGTGATTCTGAACATAGAGCCTTTAAAAACTGATGGGAGGCTGAGTATATGTTTACTGACATTGCCGGTAAACCCATGTGTCTCATTTGTGGAGCTAATGTTGCTGTAATTACAGAATTTTATCTAAGACGGCACTATGAGACAAAACATCAAATAACCTGAAAGACCTGACTGCAATGCACAAGATACAGCAGAAGAGTTAAAGAAGAATCTGACACTTCATCAGATGTTTTTACCCATGCAAAATCACAAAGTGATTTCAAGTGAAGCTACTTTTATGGGAGACACAAATGCACCAGTGCAACTTACCCCACTTTCCCTGTTGCCAAGTAATGTTGAACCAAGTCGGCACAACGGTGTTCCCAAATACGCACTTTGCTGATAAACTGAGCACACTGCGCACTGAGTTCGCATGGCGCTTTGGTGGCTTTGAAGAACAAAAAAAGAAATTTGAGTTTTTTTGCAACCCATTTGCCGTAGATGTGGAAACTGCACCTATGCAGATTCAGATGGAGGTGATTGAGCTGCAGTGTAATGGCACACTGAAGGCAAAGTACGATACTGCACGGCCCGCACAGTTTATTCACTCCATTCCCGCACAAATGCTCCAGCTCCGTCTACATGCGGCTCGAACCTTGTGCATGTTTGGTACCACATATCTGTGTGAGAAGCTCTTCTCAGTCATGAAGACTAACAAAACACCACACAGGAGTCGCCTCACTGATGAGCACCTGCAGTCCATCCTGAGAATCTCCACAACACAGAACCTCACACCAAACATAAACGAATTTGTTGCCAAAAAAAGATGCCACGTGTCCAGCTCTGATAAAATGACAAATGAGCAAAGACAACTGAATGATTTGATTTGTTATTGCTGAAAAGAACAAATTTTATTTATATTTCCAGGTTTTGTTATGCACCATGTTCATATTTTAATTTGTATAATTTTGACAGGATATATTTTTATGGAGAGCAAAATCTTTTGGGATATTTAAAATTTAAGTTTTTTTTTTTATATAAACTTACATAAGAGTAAAGAAATTTGAATGTTTGTTCTTTTAACGTTTACTTAATTTCTAACTTGTATAATTTAGACAGGATATATTTTTATGGAGAGCAAAATATTATAAGTTATTTAAGGTTTGAGCTGATTTATTCCAGGATAATATTCTGTCGACTAAATAAAAATTCCTTCTATTTAAAATTTAAATAGAACTTGAACAGAAACGATAGTTCATAATATCCACGCAGACTTGCACGTAAGAGCGGGAGTCATCGATTTTAACAAGCAGCGTATTGCACTGATACGAAATAGCCTGCCCATTTAATTATTTAGGAATGGATAAATAAATTAAGATTTTGTACAAATAATGTTTTTCATTTTTCTTCCTTCATGGATTCTGGCACCCCCAGCAACAGTTGCTCGCACCCCAAAGACTGTATATATGTGTATATATATATATATGTGTGTGTGTGTGTGTGTATATGTATATATGTGGATATGTATGTATATATATGTTTATATGTGTGTGTGTATATGTATATACAGTATGTAGATATGTATGTATATATATGTTTATATATATATGTGTGTATGTATATATATATATGTATTTGTGTGTGTGTATATATATGTGTGTATATGTTTATATGTATATATGTATGGATATATATATATATGTTTATGTGTGTGTGTGTGTATATATATATATATATATATGACAGAAACACTCATAACAGTGACAAAACAATTAAATTGACAATCATGTTACGTTATTTTCAAAATGTTTCCTTTTCTTTTTCATTACTTCTTTAACACACTACTTCTCCGCTGCGAAGCGCCTGTATTTTGCTAGTATGATATAAAAGGCGATATCCCTCCCATAGTGATTACAGCGGTACAAAAATCACATGAGATAAAAAGGTATATTTTAGCTTTCTTTACTGATGATTTTACGCGGTATAACAGACGAAAGGAAGCCATAGCAAGACAAAAGCAAGGTATGAACTTGATCTGTAGAGTCTGCCATTTTCGTCACTGTCGTTGAAAGGTTTCTCCGGACGGATGACATCATCCATCCATAGGCTTTAAAGTGTATTGGCAGTAGGTCCATCCTTATATACTGGTTGCTCCACGTGCAGGCTCTCTCTTTGGTCTCCAAACAAGGACAGGAAACGACGCAACTCCACCTCCAAAAAATACAGTAATAGCACAATGCCTACATGTAGTTCTCATTCTCCCAACAAGGAAAGAAGATTTTGTGCTGACAGAGGACAGAAGTATACTATTCTGTCTTTTAGGCTAACTACAATCCTCCAGTTGTCTTTGGCTATCTAGTCCTATGCTTAGCTGGCAATTCTAAATGCTGAGCCCCTGTGTATCATACTTGGTCTGCCTGTATGAATGAATCCATAACAGTGTGTACAGAGACAGTGACATTAAACTTCATATTATAACAAACATACTGTATTATAACACTGTGTGACCAGCCAAGCACTCCAATCAACCCCGGACCAGTGCATTCACACTCACACGTGCACCTGCACCCACTTGGGCTGCGATTGTTTCATAAAATTGCTCTTCGCCACTGATCTGTTATCACAGTCTCTTGTGTAGGTATTGGTTAATTTTCTTTTAAAATTAAAGGCATCTTCATTTCAAAGTCTTGTATGTAAAACAGCAATGTCTACTAAAATTTTATGCTCTAGATAACTGTTCATTTTTTATTTTTATTCCTTTTTTCTAGTGTCTTATTCACTGCTCAATATAATTAGAATTTTCTTTGGAATTATACTTCTTGTTTTGTTGGCCGTCATCATAAATGACTGTTTCTGGAAGAGACTGGTGTCATCTTACAAACCTGGTAAAACATGAAATGAGGAGCTCTTTAATTTCTTGTAATGTTATTTTGTCTAATTGTTACATGTCTTCTTATCTTATTCATATGGTGCTGTAATTTACAATTAATAAATGATCCAAATGAGTAATGTGCAAACCAGTTCTACTTTTGGTTCCAGTAAATACATTGTGCTGGTTATTAAAAAAAATAACTTTTTTTTTAATGTTACTTTTAGATTCTTCAATTTAAAAATGGGCATGAATCTCTTTAACAGATTTAAAAATAAACTTAATCTTGGTTTATAATGTAAAATGGAAGAACCTCTTGAGTCAGCATTAAAGTCCAAAAAGTTAAAGAAAGCCCAGCCTGACAAAATAAGGTCTTTGTTGGCCTGCTGAGTCCTTATCATGGATTCTTTGCTCTTTCCGTGTTGGGAATGCCTTCTTTAGAATGACTGTGTCATTTTTGTCTTTCATTTGTTATAGGCTTTTTTTTTTTTAAGAAAAACTACAAATTCACCATTAGCTTGCTTAAAACACCTGAATCTAAACTGAAACGTTACACTATACTGTGATAATTCAATTTATTACAACACAAATTAACATATATAAAAAAGGCTCATCTTTAGACATTGGTTTATAGTGGGGTTCCAACTTTGTAAAAATAAGGTGGATTTTAGAAGTAGCTGAATAATAATTATAATGGACAAAAAGTTATATTACAATAAGGCAGATAACAGCTCAGATTGTATAATTACTGTTGTTGTATTTGAACAAACACTTAAAGTGCCAAAACAGACTTTGCTAAACTCCAATAATAAAAATAAAAGAAAACTGTAAATTTTATGTTTTTATAGCTGAACCTGAAAAAATAAGTTCTGTGTAAATTGGCTGGAGTTCATGTCAAGAGCACTGGTCACATGAGAGAAATTGTACCCAGAATTCAGTAACACACTGCTCAATTTTTTGCAAAGGAATTGAAATAGAATGGAATAAAATAGAACTAAAATACTTTTAACCTATATGTTACATTCATATTTTTATCAGCCAATATATGTTTACACAAAACATTGAAAAACTGAAGGACTTGAATAGTCCACATTTTTGTAAAATGAGTAATTTCCTTTTGTGGAGCAAGGCTTGTTAAGGTTTCAATAAAACTGTCATTGGTGTCCATATCTGTTTAGGAGGTGGACCACTCACTATTTGCAGAGCCTCTTGCAAGCATGCCTGTGCCACAAGAAACATTTTTAAACAAATTTATCTTGTGCCATTTCATGAGCAACAGTTAATGGAGGTGGTTTAAAGCCAAAAGATGGTTGGCAATTTTGAGCCTGGCCGATACTGACCACACCTTCTTACTAGCTGGTGCCGGCTGCCTGTACAGAAAGGGAGTGGGACTCATATGCATATAGCTATGGGATGCAGAAGAGAAGGAAAACCTTAAAGGAGCCCTGCTTGCCACCTAAACACTCAGATATCCACACATAAACTGTAGATGCAGACAAAAAGACACCAACACACATCTCTCTATTATAAAAAAAAAAAAAAATTGTGATGAGACGTAATCTTTTGAAGAGAGACAAATAAGAAAAGAGACAGAAAGTCAGAGAGACACTTTCACATCATACTGACATCCTTTGGAAGCAATTCACGCTGTATTTACAAACATTTTCAAGCAAGATCACGGTCATCCAACCGCTCAGTTACATTATTAATGTGTATCTAAAAGTCAAACCTAATCGTCTCTTTTTTATTAAATCTAATCAAGCAAAACTTAGAACGGAACATATGCAAGGTCTCTTTGATCACATTCAAAATTCAAATATCAATAGTTCAGACAAATTCAAAACAGGTAAACAGTAATATTACCATCATCATATCAAGGTAGTCCACCGTACTTACAAACATTTTCAAACAATAACACAGTCATCTAACTACTCAGTTACATTATTAATGCGTATCTAAAAGTCGAAGCTAGTTGTCTCTTTTTTATTAAATCTAATCAATCAAAACTTAGAATGGAACAGGTAAAGCAGTAATATTACCATCATCATATCAAAGTAGTCCAATAGCATTGCAACAGTTATATCATGATGCAATGGCAATATGCCAAACTATCGGTTGGCCACATTTATTTATTACAATGACATACAATGCCACCGGCTACATCGGCTCTGGATATTCCCACTTTCGTAAGTAGATTGTTTTACCAGAAAGTCTTATTTTTATTGAATGAACTCAACACAGTGTTCGGTCAAATCAGAGCATACATTTACACGATCAAATTTCAAAAACGGGGTTTGCCTCACATGCATTTATTGGTTACTTTGCAAAATAAATTATTAACTTCTGATCTGATGATGTAGATCACTTTGTCTGTGCTGAAATTCCAAACAGGGAAATCTATCCTGAATTATGGTACAAAGTCATTAAACACATGTCTCACGGATCTTATTTAAAAGATTCAATATGCTGGGACTCAAAAGAAAAAAAGTGTTTAAAGAAATTTCCAAAATCATTCATTCAAATAACAGATATGACTAAGGCTGGCTTTCCTGATTATCGCTGAAGAGATAATCATCGCGAACAATACACATCATGGAAAGAAAGATGGTAAAATTGTGATGATCGATAATTCAATGATTGTACCATATAACCTGTATTTGCTGAAAGGATTTGATTGTCATATTAATGTCGAGTATTGTGCATCAGTTATGAGTATTAAGTACATCTACAAGTACATTCATAAACGGCACGATAGAGTACGCGTAACTTTGTCAAAAGAAAAGTCTCAGGACGAAGTTCAAACATATTTAGATCCTCTGTATGTCAGTGCAATGGAAAGTGGGTGGCATTTAATGGAACTGCCATTGCACGGCTGAAGTTATTCTGTTTAATTATTACCGATTCATTTACCAGGTCAGAATATGATTCAATTTAAAGAGGGCGAAGAAGCAGATGCTTTAGAGGTAGCGAAAAATAGAAATGCAAAATTGGCTTTTTGGAACTTAATAAAACAGACGTAAATGCAAAAGCATATATGTATGCGCAAATTCCTTAACATTACACATGGCAGAAACAAAAAAGAGTGTGGCATCCAAGAAAAATTAATTGCAAAAGTTTTGCTCGATTAAATATTGTATCACTAAAAGATATTGAACGGTTTCATTTAAAATTGTTGTTACGTGAATCGAAAGGAGCAACGTCATATAAAGATGTTCTAACTATAGATGAAGAAATAAACAAATCAAAGGTAAAGAAAGAGATAACAGCAGAAGAAAATTTAACAGTGTAAGACCATAAAAAAATATATATCAGAAAAGTTACTTCCAAATTTTGTTTTTACTGAAGTTTTACAGTAAAAGTGAACATAATGCATATATAATATTGTATTTCCAGAAAAACAAACCCGGGGGTTGGCGAGCAGGGGGCGAAGCTCCCTAGTACATTATAAAATAATGAAAAATTTGTTATCAGTTACAAGAGTTTCAATTTTCTTGAAGGAAGAAAAAACATCAAAAGCACCAATTACAAAAAATACAGAAGTGCCAATTGTGTGCACAGACTAAACAGCAACAACAACTCATTGGGTGTCTGCCTGCAAAAATACAAAGTGCTAGTCTCCAATAGTTTAAGTAAAAAAAGTAACTGCAAAGTGCCAGTCAGTAACTTGTAGGTGCCAGTCAGTTGCACAGGTTGCCAAAATTTTTCAAAAAAGCAACAAGGTCTGTCTTTAAAATTGTAAAGTGCCATTAAACTGAGAAAAAAACAAAACTTTTCAGACTGAAAAAATGAAAAGGCCACCCTACAAGAAATTTAAAAAGAAGGCGTTAAGGTGGCAGTAGGACAATATGCTGTGCATTACCTGTGCTGCCAGAGCCAGTACCTGATCTGTATGCCCCAAGCAACAGCTGAAGGAGTGGCTGACTGGCACTGACCTCTTTTGGTCTGGCAAGGCAACAGGGTTGGGGTGCTGATATGCAATTGTTGTGGGACCCTAAGCTCAATAAACCTCTTGACAAACAAATCACTACATTCAAAGGGCCTGGAGACTGTAGGCACCGGGCCCACAGGCTTCTGCTGCATGGCCACAGAGCAGGTGCTAGGTTTGTAGGTATGCAAACAAAAGCAAACAAAAGAAAAAAATTGTAAAATAAAGAGTGATAACAAACACATGAATTTGCCATGGAACAAAGGGTTTGCTCATGGGCCACACATATGTACTCAGCACTGCCAAGGTGCACTGACCAAGGGCTAATAGCTAAGCAATGACTGCTGAATTGATGAGAATGTTCTACCAAATGCAGAGATAGTCCCCCAACATGGCTGCATACTGTATCTTCCTTTGGAGTGAGCCCTGGTTAGTTTTGTGCAAATTCTTGACAAGATGGCTGATTATAGACTTCTGGGAACACTTGCTGCCTTGGTCAACCATGTTACAGAATAGTAGAGAAGGATTACTTGCCATTTACATGCCATCACCATACAAAAAGGAAGGATGGCACCAAAGGTCAAGTATCTACCACTGCTGGCTCTCTGCTGCTGGTGATATTGGTGTGATGGTGCTTACGGCTGGACATTCCCTTTACTAGCTTGTCTCAGTGTCATTTTTGAAATTGAACTCAAGAGTTGAGGGCCTTCTGCCAAACATGCACCCCTTACACATTCCCAACTCCCTTTTTAATCAGACTCCTTGTCCTAAGTTTCTCATGATCCAAACTGCCTGGGTATTTCACAGTTGAATCCAGAGTACTGGTAAAATGCAACAAATGGCACGCTTCCTCATTAAAATATAAAGGAGTGTTCTCACTGTTTTGGAGATAAATCCCGTCCTGGAAGCCAATATCCACCTCACCTGGGTGTAACATGTCCTTTAAATGGAAAATCAGGAAAATGAAAGGCAGTGCCATACACACAGACATCCTTCACTGGGCAGTTAGCACTTGCATTCACATACAGTACACTCAAACCAATCCACACACAGCTTTTCGAATCACTCCCTTTAGGTCTCTTTCCCAGCTCCTTCTCCTCTCTTTTCCAAATGCACGCCTACTTTTTTTGAAGACAGTCCATCCCGTTACGTCACACAAAAACACGTTTATGCAAGGACCCACAGGCTTGGTTTGGCTACCTTCTCCCCTTAAAGAGACATCCTAAAAATACATATTTTTCAAAGGGAGAAAGGTGAAAGATACAGATAAAGTGAATATAATATGTAGCAACTGTTACAATGCAATACATTGATATCAATGGGTTCTTAATATTGTAAAGATATGTATAGTGTTGCTTCTAAAAGTATTACTTAATCTAGTTTCTTTTCAAACATGCCCATTATTTGGACTTGTTCAGTTGCTACTCTTCAACGAAACGTTTACACATAAAAAGTATAGTGACTTAATTGTTTAACTTGCATTCTGAAAGTTAGGGTTTGACTCAAGCAAGATGTACCCGTACTCCAAACTAAAAACATATTTTTTGACAAAAAAGTAAACAAATAAGCCATTTAAAAAAATAAAACATTGAACAAAATGAGTATTATATTGATTTTTAGCCAAACTGAAATGTATTTAGTATAAAATGTTCAACAACAGGAAACTTCTTTGTCAACATTGGGGGTGCAAAAATGATAAAATGTAAACAATAATGCAACAATAACAAGGACAATAGTAATATTACAGCTACCAAAAATAATAGAAGTTCTTATGCAGGAGTAGGATAGGTGGCACAGACAAGATAAATTTAAAAATTAGAGGAGACAATTAGACAAGGGAAAAGTAAAGCTAACTTCAATGAAAGATGAACAGCAAACAGTTGAGAGGTAGAGTTTTACAGGAGCTTAAGGGGCTAGAAGGAGTAAAATAATCATTTTAGTTCTTTAATTTACCTATTTTTTAGTTTAATAATTTAAGATAAATCATTTAAATGAAATAACTAAAAAGTTGAGCAGTTTCAGTAATCCAAAACCAAATGTATATAATGAGGCCACTGCAGTGTAGGTCCTGTTGGATGATGGACTTTTTGGAGAAAGGCTTGGAGGAACAAGTCTTTCTTGAAGGGTATGTCTGCAGGAGATGCCAGCTGATCCAGCACCTCAAGCTCAGAGTCACTGAACTAGAGAATGAGTTGGCTACAATAGAGAATTGCTTGACCTGACCCAGCTGTCCTAAAGACAGATAGGTGGGACAGAAGGGGACTCCAGACCAGACAGGTAGAAATAGGTGGGTTACAGTCACAAGGGGCAAAGCAAAAAGTGCACTCTGTCAGGGGTCAGTAACCCCAGAATTGGAGGTGTCAAACCATTTACAGGTCCTTTCAGAGCTGGATGGTGTTTCTGAAGACTATCTAGTAGTAGATGGCAAGAAGAGTCCCAACAGGCCATCTCAAAACCAGTCCCCAGGAAGAAAAAGGTTATGAAAGTGGGGGACTCAATCTCAAACAGTGTGTTGCCTTACGTGTAAACAGGAGAACACCCTTCAAGGGATAATAGACCCTTGGTCAGAGTGGGGGTTGATCCAGTTGTCATTGTCCATGTAGGAACAAATGACATACATAAGGGCATACAGTCTGCAATCCATATTTAAAGAGTTAGGGGTCAGGCTGAGGAGCAGAACTGACAAGGTGGTCCTCTTTGAAGTTCTACCTGTGCCAGTTCAGGTAAAGTTGAGGACATTAGAAGGTGTAACATGTGGCTCAAATCTGGGCACTGGGACTCCTTTTGGAACAAATGGAATCTGTTCTACCGGGATGGATTACATTTGAACTGGAGGGGCACCAATGTATTGGATATTGGAAAGGTGTATGTGTAAGTTAGTCAAGGATTGTTTAAACTGGAGGGACAGGGAGTTTAGTACAGGCCAGATTTAGAATTGGACAAAACAATATTGCAGAAATTAATATGCATAGCAATGTAAATTCTGGACTTTGCATGTTCTCCCCGTGTCTGCGTGGGTTTCCTCCGGGTGCTCCGGTTTCCTCCCACAATCCAAAGACATGCAGGTTAGGTGGATTGGCGATTCTAAATTGGCCCTAGTGTGTGCTTGGTGTGTGGGTGTGTTTGTGTGTGTCCTGCAGTGGGTTGGCACCCTGCCCAGGATTGGTTCCTGCCTTGTGCCCTGTGTTGGCTGGGATTGGCTCCAGCAGACCCCCATGACCCTGTATTCGGATTCAGCGGGTTAGAAAATGGATGGATGGATGTAAATTCTAATCTGAAGCTTAAGTGGCAAAGTAAAATAAGTAATACATTACTAAAAAAATCCATCCATCCATTTTCCAACCCGCTGAATCAGAACTCAGGGTCACGGGGGTCTGCTGGAGCCAATCCCAGCCAACACAGGGCAGGAATCCAATCCCGGGCAGGGTGCCAACCCACCGCAGGACACACACCCACCCACTAGGACCAATTTAGAATCGCCAATGCACTTAACCTGCGTGTCTTTGGATGGAAACCGGAGCGCCCGGAGGAAACCCACGCAGACAACATGCAAACTCCACGCAGGGAGGACCCGGGAAGCTAACCCAGGTCTCCTAACTGCAAGGCAGCAGTGCTACCACTGCGCAACCGTGCCGCCCTACTAAAAAGATGCACATTGAAATTACTTTCTGTATCTCTATAGCACACTGCCATAATGCCTCTTCCCCTAATGCTTTCCAGACAAGTCCAGATGTTCTCACTAAGATGTGGCACATCATCTAACTGAGGAATACATGCTTTTAAATTCTGTTGACATAAATGGCAATCTCTCCTACATTTCTATTCTGTCTTTCCTTCCTAAGAGACTTCTAATATTAATATTATTTTATATATAAAAAGGATGATCAGACAGATCCAAGCATCTACAGGCTAGTAAACGTGTTGTGCATCACAGGTAAATTACTGGAAAGAATTATTAAGAAAAGCAACACATGGAAAAAACAAGAGTTTTACTGAACAGACAGCATAAGTTAAGATGGGGGAGAATATGTTTTTCTAATATGCTGGAATTCTATGAGAAAGCAACAAAATGATAGCATGAAAGTGGTACATACAATATTATTTATCTTGACTTTCAGAAAACATTTGATAAAATATTACATGAGAGGTTGAGCATCAAGCTAGAAGAAGTGAGGGTTCAAGGTGTATGGTGTATTTGTGTGCAGAATTGACTAAAACACAGGAAGCAGTTGGTTATGGTGTGCAGAGCCTTCTCAGAGTTTGGTGATGTTAAGAGTGGTGTCACCACTATTTTTTAATGTACAGTGATCCCTCCTTGATCGCGGGGGTTGCATTCCAGAACCCCCTGTGAAAGGTGAAAATCCGCAAAGTAATAACCATACGTTTATATTGTTATTTTTATATTGTCATGCTTGAGTCACAGATTTGCACAGAAACACAGGAGGTTGTAGAGACAGGGACTTTAAAACACTGCAAACAAACATTTGTCTCTTTTTCAAAAGTTTAAACTATGCTCCATGGCAAGACAGAGATGACAGTTCCGTCTCACAATTAAAAGAATGCAAACATATCTTCCTCTTCAAAGGAGTCCGTGTCAGGAGCAGAGAATGTCAGAGAGAGAGGGAGAGACAGAGAGAGAAAAGCAAACAATCAAAATTCAATAGGGCTGTTCGGGCTTTTAAGTATGTGAAGCACCGCGCTACAAAGCAGCCAATGTGAAGGTAGTCTTTCAGCTTTTTTTAGAGGACCATCCGTATCCTCTAGGCCAGTGTGCGAACAGCCCCTCTGTTCACACCCCCTTGGTCAGGAGCAGAGAATGTCAGAGAGAGAGAAAATCAAACAATGAAAAATCAATAGGTGCTGTTCGGGCGTTTAAGTATATGAAGAACCGTGCAGGAAGCATATCATATTGCATTGAGGAGTTTCATTTAATATGTAATACATGCTCTGATTGGGTAGCTTCTCAGCCATCTGCCAATAGCATCCCTTGTGTGAAATATACATATTGTGATATTGGCGCTTGGCTGGCAGCGACCCGACACAGACTGACGACGGAGGCACAAGTAAAATAAACAAAAGAACTTTTCATTTCTTCTTCACCTGTGGGGCCACGTTTTCCCCGTGAACACCACAGGCACAACACAGTCCCAAAATACACACACAAACCAACCAAAATCACCCCAAGTCACACTCTGTCTTCCACTCCTCCCAGGGCCGCTTCGTCCACCTCCTTCTGACTCTGGCGCCCTGAGTAGTGGCTGCAGGCTCCTCTTATAGCCCACCCGGAAGTGCTGCAGGGGCTCATTGACCTACTTCTGGCTGCACCTCCGGGTGTGGCTGCGTTCCCGCCCAGATGGGCTCGCTATGCCGTGCAGCTCTATGCAGCTCCCCCGGCGCAGGCCACAGAGCCCAACCAAGATAAGCTCCGGTGTTCCATGAAAGTAGCCCCGACACAACCCAGGGGGGCTGCAACCAAGTGTTCCGGGGGACATAGAGTGCATCCCATGGCTGCCTCGGATGTTTTGTAAATGTGTCGATCAGCACAAGCAGCCTGCTGTCCCATCTTTTGCCTTGACAGAGCTCAACTCGGGGAAAAAAGCTCTCCCAGCTCAAGCCAAGGCTCCTTATCTGCATGTGAGGTTCCTGGAGTTGTAAGGAGTAAATAATACAGTACATCACTATTTTGAATACATGCATTTCATGTGGTTCCATGTCTACAAAATTCTGAGTAAGTGTGAGAGGAAATGCGATGCAAGAAATGCTGAACACATACCTAAAGCAGAAACTTTTTCCGTGTTATACTAATAATGACGTGAAGTGTATAATATGTGAACACTTTAGTCCAAATATTAAATAAACATATGTGCTTTTATTCAAGAATATAACCAAAAAAAAAGCATTTGATTTACATGTTACTGTCAATGAGTTAAAAACTCAAGCTCAAATGTCAATCGACAGGGTTTTTATCTGTATTCTTGAATGGTGCAAAGGTTAAAACCACTGCCCTATAATCCAAATGTCCTGGGTTTGAGATTGGGCACTCCACGTTTTAAGTAGTGAGCTGCTGTTTTTATTATTATTATTACTATAATATAATAAAAACATACATTTGATTTGAGTCTGTAACACCCGGTGTTAATTTTGGCTACTTGTAAAAGTTAGGACTTGTTTTTTTATTGTTCAGATTTATTCTCCCAGTGACATTCACATGGTACAACAAACAAACTCTTTGAGTTGATGGCATTTATCTACTGTACATTCTTTTCACAAGAGCAGCACTATGGCTTATGCCTGTTCAGAACTGTTTGTTGTACCAACGATCAAAGATACGGTGTCACATGACCGCTATCAGACTGGACAAAGGCAGGACCGTAATAACAGCTTCTTCACAGCGCTTTCACTTGCTAATAGACTTCTGCACCACAATGAAACGTTGCTTTGCACCATAAAGTAAAATGGGACTTCCACCTCTAATTAAATTCACTTCAGTACGCAACCAATTGGCCAATGTGCTGTTGAGATCTGGCAATGCCATGATGACGGTGTATGCGCCCAAAAAGAAGGTCTGCATTGTCATTACCATGCACCATAACACAGAGCACAGGTAAGATTAAAAAAAAACACATTAAGACAACAAGTCATGTTCGAATGGCATAGCATTTTCAAATAGTGACATTTTCATGTATCAATATGTGTGTGTGAGCAAGAGAGGCAGACACAGATTTGATCTCATTCAAGTTGTTACTGGAATGTAAATGCTTTCACAAAGGTATAACGAAACAAGTGTGCTTTGTTCAAGAATGAAACTGAATAACAAAAAAATTTAAGTGACAACAAGATACCAAGAACACATTATTCACCAGTGTTTGTGTGTCTGCTGATATGCCTTCAGCGATATCTTTTACAAGTAGCAAACTGGCTGTTACAAAATTAAATCAAAGGCTTCTTCTTTTTGAGGAATTTGTAAAGTGGATTGGGTCTGTTACTTTAAAAGAGTTTAACAAGAACACAGGCATACAGTTCAAAGCGAGACTTAATGTTATTGTGAGACTTAATGTTATTTTGGAAGAAGTGTATAGGACTGGCAAGCTTTGTTGGGCTGAATGGCCTGCTTTTGTCTAGATTATTATAATGTTCTAATTTTCTAATCAACACAGCTACATGATTGAATTTTAGGCATTGAATGCATTGCTAAAAGCCAATTTAATTTAGGGTTTAAACATCTCTCATTGGGCTTATAGTCATCTATGGCAGATTAGGCAATTTCAAGTCCATTTTGCCTACTTTTAAATAAATTGTGTGTATTAAAAATGGCTTGATTGTGGATCTTCATTGTGTGTCTCCTGACTTCTTTCCTGTTCAGTGTGGAAATAATCTTCAACTTTTTTCCTTTACAGATGCATGCTGAAAAGCCCTTCCGTAAATTTCTGCTATGTTGATTCACCTGAAATAAAAGAAAATGGAACATATAGCCAAATGGGCTTTCATCATACTTTTGTTTCTACCATCCGTCATATTTATTTAACCTTTGGGCAAACCTCCGGAATTTGGAAAAGTTACTCTCATAGTTTATCTACATAACCTGCCTACTCATTAAAAACTAAATACCAATTCGCCAAACGGAAAAGTGACACTCAAACATGGCTTTGGGTGGTGGAATGTATTTGGGCAACAATTTGCTGGCTTCAAATGGACTAACCAGCATTGGGCTAGAATTTGTCAGATTGGACAGGAGTTTAATTGTAATTGGGCTGTAAAATGCCTGTCAAATCTGGCAATCGTGCTTAAAGCAAAGTTTGTATTAAAACTCTGAAAATTATGTCCTCCTTCTTATTTGACTGTTGCATTATCATTACTGGGCTAAGCAGATTAAAAACTTTACATTTGATTTTTCTATTATTATCAGTTAGTGCACAATAACAACTGATAGCTAACACTGCAATCTTATATTATTGTTATCATCATCATCATCATCATCCCCCTAAACAATCTGCATGAAGCTAAAGTAGCTAACACTGCATTATTATTATTATGATTATTATTCTAAAAAAGTTAATATTGCATGCTTTTATTTTCATTGTCATCAATTTGTGCAAAATAAAACTGTATTATTATGGTAATTACTTTTTTTCAGTTATTATTAAATTATTATATTTGTCAACAATTTGTATAAAATAAAACAAAGGCTAATAAATTTAAAATAATTTTTACTATGATCATATGTATAATCATCATCATCATTATCATTTTGGATGGATGCCTCAGCTTTCCTTTGGTTCTGCTCAGGATTAGGATTGCAGGTTAGGAAATGGATGGATGTCTAATCAATCTATGTGATTGTACTATATAGTACAATTCTTATATCACTTGTTATAATTATTATTATTGTTGTTGTTTTTATTTTTTATTTTTATTGTTATTATTATTTATTCAATCTGTTTCATTGTCAGAAATGAACAATGTGACTTTAAGGCACTGGTAAGTGGGGCTTGGAAAAATTAAAATGGACCAATCATACCTTGCGAGAACTGGACAGAAATGGAATGGGCTAATCATAGACCAGCACAGAGAAAATGGAAGGAAAAAAATTAAACAATCAATTAAATTTTTCAGTAATCAGAACAGCCACTCAGAGCTCAATTTGAAACTAACCCCACACTAGTTGAATGGGACAGTCAGAGTCAAAAGTCAAAGACAAAAATAATTAAGTTGAGAATTGACTCCAGAACACCACCTTTTTATCCTCGCATAGATCCTGGAGGGAGTTTGTCCAACCAGTCTACATGTGTTTCATGGACTTGGAAATTAGATGTGATCATGCCCCTTGAGATGTCCTGTGTGGGGGTGCTTTGAGAGTACAAAATACTAGGCCAGCTCCTGCATAATTGAAGTGAAAGCTTGGTTCACTTTGCTAGCAGTGAGTCACACTCATTCCTGGTGGGTGTGGGACTCCAGCAGGGCCATCTTTTTGTCACTGATTCTGTTCATAATTTTTATGGACAGAATTTCTAGGCCCACCCAAGGTTAAGTTAAGTTAAGCCAAGGAGTCTAGTTAAGTGGTCTCAGGATCGCATCTCTGATTTTACACTGCAAAAAAATGAAATCTAAGCAAGTGGAAAAGTATTTATATCATGACATTAAATGTTGTTTTTCCTCTTGTTGTCCTAAGAATTATTGACTTCTGAAAAAAACTGTATATATGACTATTTATCTTACTTTAACAAATCTTGTCAAGTAAATTTGGCTTACCCCATTGGCAGATTATTTTGCTAAATAAAAGCAAAACAACTCCCATTTAAAGTTTTTTTGTATAATTTTTGCATATGCATTTTTTGCCGTGTAAAGATGATGTGTTCCTGGTGCCTTCATCAAGCTATGACCTCAGACTAGGGCAGTTTGCAGCTGAGTGTAAAGCAGTGGGGATGAGAATCAGCATCTCCAAATCCGAGGTCATGGTTCTCAGCTGGAAAATGGTAGCATTCCATCTCCAAGTTGGGGATGAGGTGCTGCGTCAAATGGAGGGGTTTAAGTATCTTAGGGTCTTGGAAGGAGGGAAGAAAGGAGCAGGAGATTGACAGGTGACCCAGAGCAGCATCTGCAATTATGCAGATATTGTACCAGTCAGTTGTAGTGAAAAGGCCATGCTGTCAAGTTACCAGTTGATCTATGCTCCTACACTCACCTATGGCAAAATTAACTTTGGGTAGAGACAAGTTTACTTTGCAAGGTGTCTGGGCTCAGCGTTATAGATAGGGTGAGAAGCATAAACATTTAGGAGGAACTCATTGTAGAGGTGTTGCTCCCCTGCATTAACTTTAGCCAGTTGAAGTGAAGTGAAGTGAAGTGGGGTGGTGATTTGGCCATGACCAATCTGGAGGAGACCTCAGGGCAGACCCAGGACACACTAGAGAAACTATACATCTCATCTGGCATGGGAACACCTTGGAATTCTCCCATGGAAGTTGGAGGAGGTAGTAGGCAAGGTGTATGGGCATCACTGCTTAGACTGCTGCCCTCGTGACCCAGATCCAGAAAAGTGGTAGAAAATGGATGGATAATGGATGAATGGATACATTTAGTTGATGAAAAGTGCATTTCTTTGTATAGATAGTTATATAATTAATTAAAAAATCATCTGAACTCTAATATAAACAGATATTGAATATCTACAACAAGCAAGTCATTTTAGTTTAGCCTCAAGTGCATTGTGTACACAGTACCTGGATGTTTTCCATAATCTAACAATTTCATATTAAAAAGGTTATAGAGTTTCATAACCAGTAGACTCAACATGTACAAAGTACAGACTGACAGCATCAGGTGTTCCACAATGATCTTCAGTGCATGGAAACCACAGGTTTGTGTATTGAGCTTACTACTGTGCTCAGTCGTCACCTATGACATGTGGCCAGACACATCCTTGCTTCACTGTTAAGTTTGTTGATGACACTTCTATCGTAGATCTAATTACTAACAGTAATGAGACAGTTTACAGAGCCAGACCTATGATCAAAAAGCTGATGACAATGTGGGCATAAACCATTTCAACTATTATCAAGACCCAAATGCTTTACCAAGTTTCACACCTGAGAAATTCAGAATATCTTCTGCTAGACTAAGTAACATATATAGGTTCACTGTGGATTCCATCTTTACTCTGTGCATAACATCCTGTTATGGCACCTGATCAGCCCAGGATCACAAACCACTACAGAAGCTTGTAAAGGCAGCACAAAATCTTACTGGAGCACAGATACCTTCTGCTCAGGATGTGTATAACACACAATGTTAGAAAGGTATTTAGAAAAGAAAACAACATTTAAAAACATCAGTCATTTTGTACTAGCACAGTTTTTACATCTTCTCTCTTGGACCTTTTGCCATTGCACTGCTTAATTCAGGGTCCATTTATAGCCATAAATCATAAGGCTACTTCACATCTGGTTGTACTGACAAGTACATTAATGCAATTGAGCTGGGTTAATTTTCTGTGGGTGGTATTGTACATCTCTGACTGGTCTGTGGAGAAGTGTGCATGATAATAAACCTGAACTTAATAAAATACAGGGCCCACTAGGTAATAAATATGACACTTTACATTAAATATAAAATTAGAAGATATACTAGAAACACACATCAAGTCCACTTAAGAGTGGTCTTTACAATTATGATGCCAATGGCTATTGAGTAACCTCATTAAACAAAGGTAAAAAATATTCCTGAACATAGTGGTGTTAACAGTCCTGTACTAGTTATGCCAAGCCAAAGTATTATTTAGAGATATATGTAAAACATTGTTTTTAAAGATGTTTAAATACGTTTTAATATGTAGGGTGGTCCAAATCTAATTATGCAATTTTCATTAGGCTATAACTTTTTAAGTTTATTACATAGAAAAATCACTTGAAAAATCCCGGACCATCGAGAAGAGTGCGAACTGACGAGATGAAGAATCGATTTTGCTGGAATCCTCCCCGCATAAATCAAAGTCATCCAGATGATCTGGATCTACATAATTAGACCTGGACCACCCTGTATATATATACCAAATTTTGTGAAGATGGGGCCATAAATAAGAAAGTTCAACATGGCGGACGTTGTTGACCGTTATGAACGTTACACGTAGAATTTCGAAATGAAACCTGCTTAGCTTTTGTAAGTAAGCTGTAAGGAATGAGCCTGCTAAATTTCAGCCTTCTACCTACACGGGAAGTAGGAGAATTAGTGACGTTTGGAAAATTCAATATGGCGGCTGACAGTGGCGTCATATCACCGAAATAAGTACGTATATCGATTTTAGTTAGCGCAGGGAAGACGCCTACCAAATTTCGTGAAGATGGGGCCATGAATAAGAAAGTTCAACACGGCGGACGTTGTTGACCGTTATGACCGTTACGCCCGTTACGCGTAGAATTTCGAAATGAAACCTGCTTAACTTTTGTAAGTAAGCTGTAAGGAATGAGCCTGCCAAATTTCAGCCTTCCACCTACACGGGAAGTTGGAGAATTAGTGACGTTTGGAAAATTCAATATGGCGGCCGACAGTGGCATCATACCACCGAAATAAGTATGTACATCGGTTTTGGTTAGCGCAGGGAGGCCACCTACCAAATTTCGTGAAGATGGGGTCAGCCTTCTACCTACACAGGAAGTTGGAAAATTAGTGACGTTGGAAAGTTCAATATGGCAGCCGACAGTGGCGTCATACCATCGAAATAAGTACGTACATCAGTTTTGGTTGGCGCAGGGAAGCTGCCTACCAAATTTCGTGAAGATGGGGCCATAAATAAGAAAGTTCAACATGGCGGACGTTGTCGACCGTTATCGACCGTTATAACCGTTACGTGTAGAATTTCAAAATGAAACCTGCTTAACTTTTGTAAGTAAGCTGTAAGGAATAAGCCTGCCAAATTTCAGTCTTCTACCTACACGGGAAGTTGGAGAATTAGTGATGAGTCAGTCAGTGAGTCAGTCAGTGAGGGCTTTGCCTTTTATTAGTATAGATATATATATACTTGCAGATAAGTTCTCCTGTGGATAAGTCGGGACTTGATCTTACAGTATAATTTCTGCTATTTTATAAAGTCAGTCGTATATGTCGAATGCAGAAGACTCACGCTATTGGTACAAGGGATTATGATATGCTAACGCCCATCTGAGCAAGTAACCATGGAGCACACGGCTTTTATTTTCTATTTGGGTGTGGCAATGCGCTGTATCATTTCTATCTATTGTGTCTACGTGACCATATGGTAATACCCAAATTACTCGGGAAGCAACGTTTGCACTGATTTGTGTTTTTTGTATCTCACACCCTTATAAAACCTTTATCGTAAGAGCATCCATTATCTACGATGGAGTTCGATTAGAAGAAAATATAAAGCTGGTTTTAAATTAAACGTCGTTGAAGTAGCAAAAGAAATTGGTAACTGCACTGCTGCAACAAAATTCGATGTGTCAGAGAAACTGATGCAAGACTGGAGGAGGCAGGAAGATGTAAAAAAAAAATAATTAATTGTCGCATTTTTGAACGGGCATATAAGTCAGGGTCTGATTTTATGATTGATTTTTCGGGTTTCAAGACCCGACTTATACTTGAGTATATAGAGTATATAAAAATTATTTTGATAGGAATATAAGTAACGAGGTGGTTATGTTTGCAGAGGATATCAAGCTAGGAGGACTGGCAGATAATCTGGAATCCGTTAAATCATTACAGAAGGACTTGGACAGCATACAGGCTTGGGCAGATTTGTGGCAGATGAAATTTAATGTCAGTAAATGTAAAGTATTACACATAGGGAGTAAAACTGTTACGTTTGAATACAGAATGGTCTGAAAAGTACACCTTATGAGAAGATTTTAGGAGTTTTAATGGAGTCTACGCTATCAAGTTTCAGACGCCTTTAGGAAGGCAAATAAAATATCAGGTTATATATCACAGTGTTTAGAGTACAAGTCCAAGGAGTTTATACTCATGCTTTACAGCAATGTTATTGTAAGACTAATGTTATCAGTACATAATGCACTGATGAGGCCACATGTGGGGTACTGTGTACAGTTTTGGTGTCCAGTCCAGAGAAGAGCAACTAGGCTGATTCCAAGACTACAGGAAATGAATTATGAAGAAAGTTTAAAAGATCTGAACCTTTTCAGATTAAGCAAAAAAATATTAAGTGGTGACCTGACTGAAGTGTTTAACATTTTGAAGGAAATTAGTGCAGTGGATTGAGACTATTATTTTAAAATGAGTTCATCAAGAACAAGGGAACACAGTTGGAAACTTGTTAAGGGTAAATTTCACACAAACATTAAGAGAGACCATAGACACTTGGTAGACAGTAAGGCTTTAGGGACTTTCAAAACTAGGCTTGGCGTTTTTTTAGAAGAATTAAGTGGATAGGACTGGCAAACTTTGTTGAGCTGAATGGCCTGTTCTTGTCTAGATTGTTCTAATGTTCTAATTTTAAAATATCTTGATTTAATTAATAAATGCAGTTAAGATATCTTTGAACCATTTAGATATCTTAAGAACCAAGATATCTTTATGTATTTTAATAAAAGACATCTTTAAATGATTTCCAGATATCTTTATATAAATTACATATATCTCTAAAGGTCACTTTGACTAAAATAATTTATTTAAAGTTTATACTGAAAAATGTATGACTTTTTTTGGCAATTTACAGATTTCTCTAATGTATTTAGAGATCTGCAAATCATTTAAAGATATACTTAAATGCGCAAGTATTCATTTAAAGATCTCTCTAAATGATTTAAAGATATCTTGAAGTGTATTAAAGATACTGTATCTGAATTAGACATACATTTAATGATATATTTAAATAATTTCCATATATCTTTAAATCATTTACAGATATCTATAAATGATTTGGAGACACCTTTAAATATTGAGAAATCTTAAATGTTTTAATGATATCTCTAAATGATAATTTGACTTGCCATAACTAGTTGTCATTAATCAGTTTATCCATACACCTGCATTTAACTCTCTTGTTCATTTCATGATTATGGTGTTCATTCTGGTGTTTCTTCAGAACTAATCCTGAAATAGATGCATTAATACATTTATTAATATTCAAAATGACAGTCTATATGACTAGTCCAACGTCTTCACTGCTAATCCTTCTAAATTCAGATTGTGCTCATTTTCATAACAGTGATTGTAACACTGCAATTTGTGCAAAATGAGTTGCAGGACATATAAAAATGATCATTTTTGCTTTTGATCTCCAGCTGATCTTTACTGAATATAATTATTTTTTGTTTAAAATCATAGCCATACCTAAAATACAGTATTTATTGATCTCTCAATTAAGAGTTTTCTTTATTTTTTTCTTAGAAACAAATATAAAACTGCAGATTATCACAAACAATACGAAGAAGAAGGCAATGATTAGAAGTGTCTGGTGTCGATGGGAATCATTCTTGATTGCTGTAAAAAAGAACATTTAGAAACAAAGTTAATAAAGGAACATTATGTTATAAAGTTCACAAAATAAAATATTTTCAATATTTTTACTCTCAATGTTTATTAAATAATGAAATCATTACTAATATATTTAAGCAATAAAATATTATATGTAACAACTTATTACAATTTTCACCATTTATTTCTTGTAATTATTTATGGTACTCAGTAAACTCTCAATAACAGAAAATGTAAGCAGAGAAATATAAACTGAAGAAAGTTTTCAAATTAGTATATGAAATAGCCATGCACTTTTTTGCGGCTTCTGGAGTTGTGTAGAGGAACACAATAAAATGTCCGCAATGGACAAAATATAGTAGTAAAACAACAATACAACAATGTTACGTCACTAAAATATATTTTCATATTTTTATTTAAATTTGCAGCTTAGTTTGTCATTTCACTTTTTGAATAATGCAAGAAGACTACGCACATTTACAAAAAAGGTACATATTTTTGAGAGGGTCCAGAAGACATAACGTCTTTCCTGGTAACAAAGAGCAAAAGGTAGAAAAGGACTTCATTTACCCCCTCCAGGTTTTAGTGGTAACATTCAACCTGGCTATGTAATGTCAGCAGAGTCTGCTGGTCACATTTCTATGAATACTCTGATGACATGCACACACTGCATCAAGAACATAAATGACACTGGAGTCTACACACTATGAGGTGGTAATGCCACTGACTACATGCCTGTGCCTTCCAACAACACTTCAACTTCCTTGAACAATATAGTATGTTTGCTTACTTACCAATGCAGCTTACTGACATTGTAGCTGAAGCTTTGGTCATGTTATTAGACACTTTGCAATTATATGTCACATTTAAGTTCACTGGAACTTGGGAAATCTTTAAAACGGATGTTCTGTTTTCTGAAGAGGGCACATTTTCCTTCCAGGTTACATTAGTGGTCATAGCATTCCAAAAGTAATCCACATTTTTTACTTGTTGTACTGAGCACTCAAATTTGAAAGTGCATTCGTTGTTTTCATTCGAAGTCTGTAAAACCTCCAGTTTGGGGGGTTGAAGTTTATCTGCAAAATAGAAAACAGTCAAAACAGCAATAAGTAACCCAAATACCCCCAATATCCTTTAACAAATAATCCTAACATGCATTCTATTGTAAAAATTTTTTTACATTTAAAAATATCATAAATCACATTTTTCATTAACTGCACAGCCACATTCATCAAAGTGAAAAATGATAATTTGACATGCACATATGCGTATTATAGGGGGCATTTTATGGGCTCTGGTGACAGTAAGTCTCCGCCACCCCAGAGGTTGGCACTTTACAATAATGTAGTCTTTCCCTCTGCAGACTGGAAGATTGTCCACCTGGACCTGCCTCTTTCAATCAGAAATGGTCTTAACCAGAAGAAACACCATCTTTAACAGTCATAGAGACACCAGGGTTTACCTATGGGTGCCCCAAAAAGTCTCACTGTTTTTGCTTTGTTAGTACATATTTTAAATAAGTATTTATTCAAGAGGAACTCACTAGACCCTGTGGCTGAAGGTTTTTGGTCCAAAAGCCATTTTTCCCGTCATTTAGTTAGTTGGTCTTTTTTTACTTCTCTTATTCTGCATTCAGGAAGGAACAGCACTGTCATTTTTACATTTAGAAGATATTATAAATATTTCTGCTTTTGCTATATGTTTAAATGCCTGCCTCCATTGAGTATATTCAATCATGCTCAGTTACAAACGTTAAAGTAGGATGCTCCAGTCATGCAAGAGGTCTTGTGCTGGACAGACCAATCACAGGTCATTCTCCAGGACGCGCTGAATGTTGCCAACTGGGAAAATTTTAGGTGCTGTTTTGGTGATGAATCAATGTATGACTTATTAAATTGGATTTTCACAGATTAATCTACACCAAGAATCATCATCAGGACTTACCCAAACCAGAAACCTTGAATGGACAAAACCATCTGGGATGCACTAAACACCAGCACAGCTGCATGCAACTCAGAGCTTGTGTGGGAATATTGATGATTGTAAAGATGCCTCGTACAATCTAAAGAGAACTGTGAAGGTCACTAAATGACAATATGGGGAGAAACTGCAATTTGAACAGTCTGATCCTAGGCACATGTTGCAAGGTCTACGGACAGTAACAGACTATAATGCAACTACTTACAGCACAGTGAGTGCTGATACCTCTCAGACAGACAAGCCTAATAACTTCTATGTGCACTTCAATATGAATATTGCCACCACCAACCAGCAGTCCAAAGCATCTGTGGTGTGAGAACTGATCAATGAGGAAACAGAGCTCACTATGTGAGAACACGACATAAGGTAAGCTTTCAGGAAAGTGAACACCAGGAAGGCAACAGGTCCAGATGTCATTCCAGGATGTGTTTTCAAGATTTGTGCTGATCAGCATGCACCAGTTTTCACAGAAATATTTAATCTCCCCTTAACCCAGTCTGTTGTACCAACATGCTTTAAAAGATCCACCATTGTCTCTGTACCTAAGAAATCACATCCATTCTGTCTGAATAATTATTGTCCCATTGCATTTTTAGCAATGAAGTTGCTGTATATACTCGCAAGTAAGTTCTCCTGCGGATAAGTCAGGGCTTGATTTTACTGTATAATTTCTGGCCTTTTATAATGTCGGTCATATAAGTCGAATGCAGAAAACTCATGCTAAGAGATTATGATATGCTAACGCCCACCTAAGAGAGTAACCACAGAGCGCACTGCCTTTTTTTCTATGTGGGTGCGGCAATGCGCTGTGTCAGTGCGTGCTCCTAACCTCTCTCTTTTTCTCTCTCTCTCTCTGTTGTACTGTACCTATGTGACCACACAGTAATACCCAAACCTATTCCGAAGCAGCATTTGCACTGTTTTGTGTTTTTTGTATCTCACATCCTCATACAACTTTATCATAAGAGCATCCCTTATCTACGATGGAGCATTCGCTCAGAAGAAAATATGAAGCTGGTTTTAAATTAAAAGTCGTTGATGGGGCTAAAGAAAGTGGTAACTGCGCTGCTACAAATTCGATGCATCTGAGAAACTAACGCGAGATTGGAGAAGGCAAGAAGATTTAAAAAAAAAAAATTAAGGGTTGCATTTTTGAATGGCAAATAAGTCGGAGTCTGATTTTATGATTGATTTATACGTGAGTATATATGGTAGTCAAAATCACATATGTTCTTTTCTGCCAAAAGAACTGGAGCCATCAAGGTTTTTATATCACTTCAGTAGACCACATAGGATGCCATTACCTTGATTCTTCAGAGTGCTGGCTCACCTGGATAACAAGAAAGGGACTTTTTTTTATATTTGGTATTTATAGATTGTAATTCTGCTTTTATTACAATAAACCCCTCTAAGCTCATCACAAAGCCCAGGGACCTGCATCTGTGCAGCTAGATTTTTAACTTTGTGAAAGGCACACCCCAGGTGGTTCAGGTGTGTGGCCACACTTCAGTATCCCTCACTTTCAACATAGAATCTCTACAGGACTGTGTTTTGAGTCCTCTTCTGTACTTCCTCTACAGATATAACTGCAACAGCAGGACATGACTCTAATGTCATTTTTAAATTTGCTGATAATACAACTCTGGTAGGCTTGATATCTAGCAACGATGAGTAGGCTTAACCTGGGTGAAGTACAGAGTCTGCCAAACTAAAGAACGATACTTGGAATAAGCTATCAAGTAGTGTGGTAGACAGTAAGACTTTAGAGACTTTCAGAACTTGACTTGATGTTTTTTGGAAGAAAAAAGTTGATAGGACTAGAGAGCTTTGTTGGGCTGAATGGCCTGTTCTCGTCTAGATTGTTCTAATGTTCTAACTGGCATCAGCACACCAATCTACTCTTCAATGTCAGCAAGACAGAGGAGCTGATTACAGACTTTGGGAGAAAACAGCAGAGGCACTACCACCCTCTCAGTATTAGCAGCACCATAACGGACAGGATGGGCACATTCAAATACCTAGGTGTCAACATCAAATAACAACAACAACATTTATTTACATAGCACATTTTCATACAAACAATGTAGCTCGAAGTGCTTTACAGGATGAAGAAAGAGAAAAAAGACAAAGTATACAAAATAAAATTAGGCAATACTAATTAACATAGAATAAAAGTAAGGTCCGATGGCCAGGAGGACAGAAAAAACAAAAATAAAACTCCAGACGGCTGGAGAAAAAAAACAAAATCTGCAGGGGTTCCAGGCCACAAGACCGCCCGGCCCCCTCTAGGCATTCTACCTAACATAAGTGATCTCACTCAGTCCTCATGATTTTCAGGCTTCACATGGAAGAGCTTGAAGATGACGGTCATGTGGACCTCTGGCCTTTAATTTATCAACGTAAGGACAGCATGGTGCTTTGATCAGGTGGTGGTGGGATAGATCGCCACCACAAAAAAATGGAAAAAGAACAGCAGAGAACGTAGGGGTTAGTATGAATTGAGGAGCAACCAGGAATAATAATGATAATTAAATGCATATACAGAATATCAGGACTAACCTTAAATGAAGATATGAGGAAGCCAAGTTAAAATAAAAAGTATTTAGCAGTTTTTTTTAATACTTTACTGCATTAGTCTGGTTATTTTTATTTGGTAAAGTATTCCAGATTTTAGGTGCATAACAGCAGAAGGCCACCTCACTACTTCTTTTAAATTTAGCTTTTGGAATAATAAGCAGACACTCATTTGAAGATCTAAGGTTACAATTTGGAGTTTAAGGTGAAAAATATTTGGAAATATAGGATGGAGCGAGATTACTGAAGGCTTTGTAAACCATAAGCAGTATTTTAAAGTCAATTCTAAATGACACAGGTAACCAATGTAGTGTCATCAGAACTGGTGAAATGTGCTCAGATTTTCTTTTCCTAGTTAAGATTTTTGCTGCTGCATTCTGCACTAGCTGTAACTGATTGAGGTCTTTCTTAGTTGGTCCTGTAAGGAGTGCATTACAGTAATCTAGTTCACTGAAAACAAAAGCAGGAAAACGTCTGTGTGTAAGCTTGTCCTTGATGATTTGCCTGCTGCTGAATTCTTAAGTAAGGTCGGTCCAGTCAGACTTTCTTTATTTCCTTTTTTTCTTCAAGTGAATTATTTATGAAGGTTTATATCATTAAAGAAATAACTGAATTTTGTTTAATTTCTGAAGTCCCACATGAAGCTGTCATCTTCCTAAAGACACATTCTCTCATCTGTAGTTACGTTAAGGGCAGGTTTAGACTTTGAACCATTGACGTGAGCATGAAATAGTGTGTCGACAATTGTCCAATCACATTAGATTATAAAAACCTAAAGCAATGCTAATTCGCTGCCAATAAATGTGTGAGTGTCTAGGGCGCAGAGAACTGAGTCCCCTGAAAGATCTTAAAGCAACCAATTAAAGGGCAGCCTCAGGTCACCTGCTTGCCAAAAGATCAAGGACTTACATAGACTTTTATTTGGCCGATGCCCTTCACTCAGGAAATATAGGGATTCACACAGAAATTAAACATACAGGAACATATTTTTAATGGATGTTGACATCTGCTTAAACCAGGCACATTGTGCAAATAAACACATTTATTTCTTGATTATTTTGCATTACCTAATTAAATAGAGTTTTTAAAATATTTGCTTAGGAGTGGCACCCCAGCCCTCTCATTACAAACTACTATTGTTCATAATCATAATCTTAGATCTTAGACACCAGTTTGTTCAGTATTCCAAGAGCAAACCATAAAAGAACTGTTGAGGTGTTTTAATGCGCCAAAAATCTGCTGCATTTTACCTCTAGAGATACACCCTGCCAGTACAGTCAAACAATTCAAGACACAATAAAAAAACACAGCTCTTTAATTGTTTCTTCTTGACCTCTTAAGAAATTACTATGATTGTTAGCATTTCCACATAATAGGCGGAAGAGGAAATTGTTTTTTTCAAGAAATTGCAATTTTATTTGTTGCTTTATAGACTGGGCACTAATCACTTCTTTTGTATTTTTTCTTTTATTTTCTGGTATTTGGTGCCACTGCCCCCTAGTCTCTCCCAGCAACCACCTGTGATGCCAAGACGATAGAGAATCCTTCACAAGATTGTCTGTGGTGACACTCTAGAATGCTCAGACGGAGTTGGGTGGTCTTTTGACCTTGAAACCTCATGGCTTAATTTTCTCCAACATCCTGGCGACTTAAGTTTTTATTTTCATTTCCTTCCTCATCTGCTCATAGATTTTCTTACTAAGTTGGACATTTTGATTCTCTACTGTTTTAAATACAGTTACCTGTTATAAATAACTTTAGTGTTTAATAAATAGCTAGTTTTTCTTTGTACTTCCTATGTGGTTATAAAGGCAGGTAACAACCTTCTTTTTCCAAAACTCTATAGACAGTTGCTTCTTTGTTCACAGGCCTATTGGTATTTCAAGAGTGAGACTAAAATTGTGAAAAAAAATACAAGGCACATTGTTGCTTCACATGAAAAGCAAACAATTCTTTCAGATGTAAATTACTGTGGGGGTCCTCATTAATGACAAGTTGGAGTGGTTTTGGGGATCCACATCATTGACAGGTTGCACTGGTCTTGGAACACAGAGGAACTGTATAAGATACAGCAGAGCAAGCTCTTTTTCCTTAGGAGACTGTGTTCATTTAATGTGGGAATTATTATCATCTATCTATCTATCTATCTATCTATCTATCTATCTATCTATCTATCTATCTATCTATCTATCTATCTATCTATCTATGTCTTTATATGTATGTGAAAAGGACACATATCAATGCATTGAATGTGGTACATTACCAAGCTACTCACGAACTGCAGCCTCCATGATGCTAAATTAACTTCATAATTACCTCACATGACAAGAGACAAGGGGCTAGTAGGGAAGATAACATAATATATCCAGTAAATTGTACTCAATCTGAACAACAATTCTAATCTTAACCATAATGTAACAAGGCAGATCATCACATGACATATATTGCAAAGTGATAACCTTCTCAATGTAGTGAAGCTCTGGAAGTCTGCAACTAGACTGTATTGAACATAACAGCCATTATTATCGTAACACACTTTGATCTACTTTTATGTATGAAAACATGCTATGTATATAAGTGTTGTTATTGTTGTTATGTCCAAGGTTGGCATCTGTTTTATGCCAAGTGCTGTTGGAACAGACTCTGCCCCACCATAATCCTCAACTGTGTTAAGCATGTTATTAAAACCATCAAGTGCTTTTTATCAAAATTTCTCTGTAGGACTTTTAATCTTCTGGCCTTTCGCTACAAATTCACATTGAGTGTACCCATGAGCATGAAGGCATTTTTCTCTAGTAGTTATAATAGTGTTCTGTAGACCAGTGTTCTCAACAATTGGTATGCAGGGAGGCAGCACAAAAGAAAAAGTTGGGTGCAGCAAGCGAGAGTGAAGTGAGAAACAAAGAAACAAAAATGCAGTTACACATCAAGAAGTACATTGGGGCATGAATTTTAGTCCGGGATTGTATGTTATTTAAAAATCACAAATAATTTAACTTCATTAAGGAGAAGAATCTCGTTATTGTTTCAAGACAAAAATGGATTTCACTGTTGTCTCTTTTATATCATTAAAATACACCATTCATGCATGTTTTGAGTGAAATGTTGTGACCAATCAACTGTCGATTAGGGAAGTTTACATAAATGCTATACATCAAGAATAAAGGAACAGAAACTTCCTCAGTTTATTATAAACATGGCTATGGTTTCCATACAACAATCCATTTTCAGACAAACATATCCAGTTGATGTGGCTGGGAGTCGGTGCTACGCTGGGCACAAGACAGTACCCAGCCTTGAAGTGGATGCCAATCTCACACATTTATAATTTAGTAACAATTTCAAAATTTCCAACTTAGCCAGACATTTGTTAATGTTTTGAAGCACAAAGCAATATTCTCCAATCATTAAAACATGTAATGCCCAGTGGGGGCTGGGTGGTCTCATGGCCTCGGTACTCCTGCAGATTTTTTTTTCTCCAGCCCTCTGGAGTTTTTTTTTTTATTTTTCATTCCTCCTGGTCATTGGACCTTACTTTTTTCTTTGTAACTTAATATTGCCTAATCTTATTTTTATGTTTTTCTTTTTTTTTCTTCATCTTGTAAAGCACTTTGAGCTACATCATTTGTATGAAAACATGCTATATAAATAAATGTTGTTGTTGTAATGTGTTAACTGAAGTGTGTAATCTATGAGATGCATCAGAAAACATTACATTTTTACATTTAAAAAAATCAAAGTATTGTTAATTAGTATAACAACAACAATTTGATTGACACACATGTGATACATATTTGAATCGGACTGGAGCAAATGCATTGCCATATCTATTTAATTTCTACATTTACAGGTGATTCCCTCCAATTCAATGAATAATTCTGCATTAATGCACAGAAATACGTAAGCAACAGTAAAGTCTGATGAGTTATGTGAGTTAGCTTGAAAACAACAAAACAAATACTTTCATAGGAATTATAAGGATACAAATGTAGCCTTACAATTGTGACAAACCTAAAAAAAAAGACAGATAAATTTGTAAAATAAAAGAATCGGGAGTTTGTGACATTTTAAATTTGAATGAATTTTACTTGTCCATTAAATGTTCCTACATTCATTAATGCAGTCTCACAATGATAAATATCACGAACCTGACACATTGCTTTTCTGACAACTCTGATTTGAAAAGTGAATTTGATTCAAAGAAATTTAAGGAGCTTGTCTCAACTGAAAATTTCAGAGTTGCTTTGAATTTCTTGAATTCATATAGCAATGACATCATGATGTTTGAATTTCTAGTATTGGTTTTAAACAGTATTTATTTTTCATTTGGACAGAAACTGTAAGTGAATAAAATTAGTTTATTCACATAAGATAAATTGGGTATGATCTGATCATATCATTGTTTGTAATTCCCACATTGAAATCCTCTAAAGCAAATAAAATGCCCTCCATTTGCTGTCACCCTGGGTGGAAATCCTCCTCTCTGCCACACATGAAAGCCAGCTCTTAAATGTATATATTTTGGAAATTAAAAGTATGAAAATTGAAGGCAAATCTCTATTCCATATCAAACCATACTGTTGCTCATACATTAAAAACCTATTAAACAAATAGCTGTATGTAAGAAGAAATTAAAACACACATACATACAAACTATCTGTAATAGCTTGTTAACAGAATGGGTTGAAAGTAACAAATTGCAGTTGCTTAGTTACTGTACTTAAGTACATTTTTCACATACCTGTACTTTATTTAAGTAGATTCAGCTTTGGATAGCTTTGACTTTTACTTCACGAAATTTTACAGTAAATATCTCGACCTACTCCATTACATTTCTACATGGTGTTACGTTAGATTTTACAGTCACATGAACAGTTCCTTCCTTCTGAAGAGCTCTTCTCAGTGAATCATGGGAATCAATGAGTGAGCACAAACAAATCGATTCAGTTGAGTTCTACAACACATACGTGATGATATCAGCCTTTTTCGTTCAGAGCAGTGTTTATTAAATTTTGGGTAATTGACTTGTCTGTGATGGGTTGGCACATAATTGTTTGCTAAAATTAACCAGGTCTGTCCAAGGGCAAATTCTGTTTCCAGTGATATTCAGTATACTATTTGCAGTAGTGCAGCATGTGAAAAATGTTGTTGAGCTTTCGTTTCTGTGGCACTAAACTATTCCCATCTTCAATCTCACAACCAGTGAAACAATTGAACTGAGAAAACTGACAGCAAAGAAACTTATAAGAAAGGGAGAAAGAGAAGGAAATCACAGGCTAATTAGCTTTTGAAGTGAAGGGACTGCACCGCTCTTTTGAAATGTCAAAATGAAAAAAGCAGGTGTGGCTCAAGGATGTGACTATTTTTGGGATTTTGTGAAGGGCAAAACGATAGAGTGGGGTATACAGTATATAGAAAAAAATGAACAGACTATCACAAAATTCACAAAAGTATTCTATGTGTTGGTGCCGATTTTACATGTATTTTGCACCATTTCGGACTCTTGTGTTTGAGAGCTATTTTTGACTTTTAAAGAAAATAGGAGTATTTCCGGAAAAAAGTGACAATTGGAAAAAACAAATTATGACAAAATAGGAATTGCTCTATTATTGCTTTTAATGACATTGGTATTTTTGCTTCCGGATGTCAAATGAAAGTCGAATGTCAAGCTAAGTTTATCTTGCTGTATTTTATAAATGAAGTTTCAGTGGTCATGAACAACTGGTTGACCTGTCATTACATGTTCTCCTTTACAACATACATTGAATCAAAATCTGCAACTGAGGTGCAGAGAAGACTTTTTGCTAAGTTTAACATGCCTTGGTGAAAAAAGAATCCCTTCTTGTCTCACTTTTTTAAAGAAGTTTGGTAAACATCAATCTACTGACAGTGTGAAAGAACACAACACAGGGTGAAACAAGCAGTAGATATTCAGCACGATGTTAGTCAGTAGACTCAAACATTTCAAACTGGACTGTTCACCAAATTATTCAGCAAGATTTATTCTATCACTGGAATAATATATTTTTCAGGATTTTTTTTTAGCTTTTTTTTTGGTTAATTGATCTGGTAGAAAGTAACTATGGTATTTTAAACTATCTGTGAACTCATTTAGAAACATGTATTATTAATAGTAGAGCTCATTTGGAAAACATTATCTTTTTTAATATTGTTTAAGATGATGTAAATCAGATGTATTATGTTGCCATATGTTAAGTGACAAAGATAAATGACCTTTTATACCATGCTTTCAAAAACCATCACTTCCTTGTTCCACACCCCATGACATTATTTCTTTCAGCTTCACTAAAGCTTAAACTAAGCATTTCCACTGGCAGTGATACTCCTCATAAATCTTTTCCTATTCTGATAATATTTGTATTAGATTTAAGCCCTAGGTGCTCTCTGTATGCAGTGTGTCTTCTTCCCGTGTCCATATTTATTTTTTATTATGTAACCGTAGCATTATAAGCAGCTCATTACACAAAACAATTAATGCATGGAGGACCTAGCATCAACCCTGTAACATCTCAATTACAAAGCTGCAGTTCTCACCCTGCATCAGCCAAGCAGATATCTGTTAGACCGGCGCTTTTCCACCGTGAAACGCGCAAACACACATGCATGTAAACGTCTTTACCTCATATAGATTAACATTTGGGCTTCAGTTTTCACACATTGATAGCAACATCTAAATTGAACAATTTCTTTTTCTTCAGTTTTATTCTTGAATAAAAGCACATTTGTTTTATTGCACATTTTGTAAAACTGTTTATTTGATATTTGGACTTAAGTCTTCACATATTATATTCTTCACGTTAACATTTAGTTGTTATTACTGTAACATATGAAAATATTTTCTGTTTTAGATACGTGTTCAACATTTCTCGCCTCACATTACCTATCATCGTACATTTACACAGATCATTGTAGATGTTGAACACACATGAAATATATGTATTTCAAATGACGAGATATTATTTTTCTATACAATTCCACACAACTCACTCCCACATAAACAGACTTCAGCTGTGAGAATTTTGTGTCTGACTTCAGCTGCCTTGGTGGGGGATGGGATAGCAGGCTACCTTGCCTGCGGCCGATTGACATAAGTTGCAAAACAAAGACGCTATTGGTGTGCAATTAGCACAGTGATGAGTAGGTGCAAGTAAAATTAAGGCATAAACAACCAGATTCATGCAACAGGAGCACCACATGGATGATATGGATGAGAGTTAATCCTTTGGTGTCTTTTTTCATTAAAAACAAATTGACTACACAGTTATTTTGTCTCACTTTTTGTTTACTATTTATTCCATACAAAATATAAAAGTGATAACGTTATACTGTTCAATATTTGTCAAGAGCAAGCATTTGTGTTAAACATCAACCCACTACTTAACATCGTTTATACCTGATGAATTGTCCTGCGCTAGTAGACAGATATTGGTTATTAATCCACAAAATAACAAATATTATTTTACTAGCAGAATACCCGCGCTTCACAGCGGAGAAGTAGTGTGTTAAAGAAGTTATGAAAAAGAAAAGGAAAAATTTTAAAAATAACGTAACATGATTGTTAATGTAATTGTTTTGTCTTTGATATGAGTGTTGTTGTCATATCTATATATCTTTCTATATATATATATATATATCTATATCTATCTATGTCACTGTCGGAATATATAAAGTCAAAACTTGAATATATAAAGTCAGCGTCAGAATATATAAAGTCATCGCTGGAATATATAAAGTCAAAACCTGAATATATAAAGTCAGCGTCAAAATTTATAAAGTCATTCCTGATTATATAAAGTCAACATCGGAGTATATAAACTCACTCCTGAATATATAAAGTGAAAGTCAAAATCTATTGATTGAAACGACTCTGAACTGAACTAAGTTAACAAAAACGTATTCAGAAAAATAAATTAAAAAAACACTGTTCGGTTAATGTTTTGAAAATGATGCATGTGCCCTGCCCAGGATTGGTTCCTGCCTTGCGCCCAGTGTTGGCTGGGATTGTCTCCAGCAGACCCCCATGCCCCTGTGGTCGGATTCAACGTGTTGGGAAATGGATGGATATTCCAGCGCTGACTTTGTATGCATATATATGTATATATATGTGGATGTATATGTATATATACTGTATATATGTGTGTATATGTATATATGTTTATGTGTGTGTTTGTGTATATATATATATATATGTATATATATTGTGGAGCCGACCCGGACACAGACAGGCGGACATGTTGTAAATCACCACCACATGTTTATTATTTACACTATTTACAATTATCAGTGTCACTCAGACACAGTCACGTGCACCACAACCCCAATACACAGTCCTGGCCAATACTAAATGCCTTTCTTCAGGCCGCCTCCACACTCCTCTCGTGCCTCGTCCTTCTTCCACCCGACTCCAGCCTTTAATGAAAGGAGACAGCCCCTTTTATCCATGTCCCGGATAAGCTCCAGGTGTTCCCGACACTCCCCCATTGGCCATGTCCCAGCGTGGCGGAAGTGCTGGCTGTTCTCCCGGCCGCTCACCGGGTGTCCTCTTTAATCTCCCCCCCAGCACTTCCAGGTGTGGCGGAAGTGCTGAGGTAACAGGTCCCCAAGGCATTGGGGTGCCTCCTGGCGGTGACCACGGGCCCCTGCAGGGTGGGGCTTCCATGCCTTCAACCCATGGCCCCTAAAGCAACCAGGGCGGATGCCCCCACGTGATCCAGGGAGGGCACAGACCCACATCCGGTCCCTCACAGCGTCTCGGTTGGGTCGTGGCCCCTGGCATCCCTGACAATATATATAATATATATATACTGTATATATATATATATATATGACAGCAACACTCATGACAATGACAATGTCAATCATGTTACATTATTATTAAAATGTTTCCTTTTCTTTTTCATTACTTCTTTAACACACTACTTCTCCGCTGCGAAGCGCGGGTATTTTGCTAGTGCTACTATATAAGGCAGATTAAAAAATGCAGGAAACATAAGAATACAGTATAATGCATAGAGATTAGTTGGATGGGAGATACTGTCAGCGCTTTTCAATGTTAATAAATTCTTACCATAGACAATCAATGTAATTTCACTTTGGTGCTCAATGCTGCTCTGATTGAAAACAGACACATAATATGTCATGCTATCTTGTGTTCGCAGCTGCAAGATTTCCAGGGAGGCATTGTTGGTGTGAAGTTTCAGTCGATTCTCAAACTGTTCATATCGATTATCCCTGATTTTGCCAGATATTAACGTAGCAATCAGTGTCACATTTGAAAAAAGTGACCAATGGATTTCTGTAGGATGAAACTCAGACGGCACTCCAGAGGGTAACACCACAGAGTCGTTCACAATGGCAGTTATAGTTTTTCCATTTATAAAACGGAGACCTGTGGAGAGAGAAAAACAGAAAAAAAAACAATGGGAAGAATTTAGAATGACTGCACAAACTGAAATTTTAGCCTTTCATTGTTATTTACATAAGATGGAAGCTTGACACAATATTTAGCATTGCTCTTTCAGATGCTAGATTCACATCCCAGCTCAGACAATGGTGTTGTGCAGTCTGCACATTATCCTTTATGTAAATAAGTTTTATTTAGGAAGAAACATTCAAAATCTGCACAAAGTCAAGGAAGATTACACTAATGTTTAATCTATATAATAATGTGCTTCTAAAAGGATTTACCACTTGGTGGATTTTCACTACTTTAAAAGGATTTACCACTTGGTGGATTTTCACTACTTTATTTCTTTCAATTAAATAAAACTAATGGCATCAAATTTAACAGGTGTAAAACTTTTAGTGGTGGCTGCTGTCAAATTCTAAGCATATTTTTTGCATTTATAAATATTGTAAAGCTGGATGAGTGACACAGGCAAATGTCGATTCATGTATAGTTTTGCAAATGTTACCACGGAAACATTTAGAGTCAGAGAGCTGCTGTTCTTACATCCAACCAGTGTTTGGAACTGTGATAAAGAACAGAGAGAGCACATGCATTGAGCTGGTGTCAGCTTCACACAGGAGGATTTATTCTTGTTTAAAAGGACATATTTCAGGAATCAATAAAATCATTGTAACTAATGGCCTTCAGTTTAGTCCTATTCACAAAACATGGCCACAACACCCCTGACTTAAAACTATAAAAGTTTCTTTACATTAACAATCCAACAATTAATTTGTTTATGCTCATTTGACCTTTTAACTCAATCTGATATTGCAGTATCCCAGTAACACCTTCACTGACAAAATACTCATCTATGAACAGCTATTTGTATTTGGTTCATTATCAATGTACAGTATATTTATTGTATTCATAAAACACTATAACTAAATTTGTTTGTAACCAACTTAACAAAACAGGATTTTAATATAATTATTCTAACAATGTCTAATGGCTCTTTATTGTATTACAATATAATTTCTATTGTTCTGGTCTTCTCCTTTAACAAACACTTATTTTTTTCTATATCAAAGTCTGTCATCATCCAACCCACTATATCTTAACAGGGTCACACGGGTCTGCTGGAGCCAATCCCAGCCAACAGAGGGCACAAAGGCAGGAACAAACTCTGGGTAGGGCACCAACCCACCGCAGTCTATACCATTGTTTACCATTTAATGTTTACATTTTTTAAACTAATCTGCTATGCTTTTGCAGTGTCATCTATTTTTGAACGGTAACACATAAACAGAAAGAAAATGAAATCCTAAAAAAAACACCGAACAAAATCAATGTAACAGTATATATTTAACCCAGCAAAATCAGTGCAATAAGACTAACTGTTGTCTAATGTCTAAAAGAAACAATATTGAATTTTACATTTATAAAGCACCAAAATATTTCTTTGTTGTGTAAAGATTTTTGCTTTAGTGTCATTTGCAATCATCAAATCACCAGGGTCCTCATGTATAAACGGCATGCATGCACAAAAATGTTACGTAAAGCCACACACATTTTCACGTCAGGTCAAACCATAGCGTAGCAAGTTTTCAGCTCGGTTTTGCAAACTGGTGGCACCCAGTGTCAAAGCAGTGCTACTGTTCCTGGGTGGTTTCCCTTTATTTATTTGATTCACATCCCTGATGCAGCTTTATCAAATACATTGAAAATAGCCACATATTGTTTTTTAGTTTAAGGTATCTGATTGTAATCAACCTGTAACAATATAATGATTTATGGTATGGCCAAACTATTCCAAATACAATAGCTGCTTTATCATTGTTACTCTCAGTATTTTAACCCATTGTATCTGAGTGGGGAATCACAGCTATACAGCTGCTGATCGGAAAGCTCTATGGCAGATTGTGTCAAGTACGGAGAGAATTGTTGGGGTACAGCTTCTAGCACACGCTGCCTCAGCTATGCATATAGTCTCTTTGAACCTCTCCCATCGGCAAAAGCTTCAGAGCCTTTCCTGCATGAACCTCGTGGTTCAGAAAGTTTCATCCCAAGAGCTCTAAATGCACTCAATCAGTCCATCAAGTGCTCCTAGTAGAACTGTTTGTACTTTTTAGTACAATTTATTGTTGTTGTTATTTTACCCGTTTATAGGAAATTAAGTTTATTGAGGATTTACATATTGAATCTCACTGTACCAAACAATAGCAATAAGGGAATTCAATTCAATTCAACAGAAGAAAGAGCGTATTTACAGATGATGACGACTGGCTAAGTCGATTTAGATTTCCAGGCACTATCTTCTTGATATCATTTTTAAGATGAAATGCCATAAAGTATATACAGTGTAACAAGAAGAGACTCGAGGCAGGGCAAGATTTGGGGCAGCCACCCGTTTAATGCGGTTTCCTGGCTGCAAAAGCAAATGATTCATGTAGTCAAGTTTACACGACAGAGTCCAAAACAGAACTGCCTCCCAGAGCAAAGGCGGGAGGCTTTATAGGACGTTGGGCGGAAGTGATGTTGTCCTCGGGGCCGGGACCCGAAGTGATGTGTCCCGCTTCGAGGTGGTGGCTCCTGGTGGGATTTCCCGGGAAAGACCTGTAGGGAACTTAGAAAGAGTGTCAGTTTACGGGCAGATGTAAAATCAGTCCTTTCTAAGCCCTTCAGCTGTGTCCTATGCACACGTGTGTGACAAGACTCCCCCCTCAGCCCAGACCCGTCAGGTCGGGCGTCCTGCACCGAGAGGTCGTGGGCCCGGGAGAGGGCATCAGCGTTGGCATGAAGAGACCCCTGCCGATGAGTGAGCGAAAATTTGTACTGCTGCAGGTCAAGAAACCACCTCGTGACCCACGGATTCGACTCCCTGTGAAGGGCCATCCACTTCAGGGGTGCATGATCCGTCACCAGCGTGAACACCCGACCCAAGAGGTAGTACCGCAGCTGAGTCACCACCCATTTGATCACCAGGGCTTCCCTCTCCACCGCTGGATACCTGGTCTCCCAGTCCAACAGTTTCCGGCTCAGGTACATTATGGGGTGTTCAACACCGTCGACGCTTTGGCTTAACACGGCTCCCAAGCCTGTGTCCGAAGCGTCCGTCTGCAGGACAAATGGAAGAGAGAAGTTAGGGGAGATTAATACAGGTGCTGAAGTCAGAACCCTTTTCAAGTCACTGAATGCAGCCCCCGCTTTGTCAGTCCATACCACTATGTTAGGAGCTCTTTTCTTCGTCAAGTTGGTCAAGGGCGCTGCTCTTTCGGAGAAGCGAGGCACAAACCGGCGGTAGTACCCGGCCAAACCGAGAAAGGATTGGACCTGCCGCTTGTTCTGCGGACAGGGCCAGGTCAGTATGGCTTGTAACTTGGAACACTGTGGCCTCACAGTACCCCGGCCCACCAGGTAGCCCAAATATTTGGCTTCTCTCAATCCGAAGAAACATTTCTTGGGGTTGATTCGAAGCCCGGCCTCCCTTAATGCCCGCAATACTGCTGTGACCTACTGTATGTGTTCCTTCCATGTGCTGGAATAGATGACGATGTCATTCAGGTAGCCAGCACAAAACGAGTTATGGGGTCGGAGCACTTTGTCCACCAGACGCTGGAAAGTCGCAGGCGCCCCATGTAACCCGAATGGAAGGACACGATACTGCCAGTGTCCGCTAGGAGTGCTAAACGCGTTTTTTTCCTTCGCGGACTCCGTTAAAGGAACCTGCCAGTACCCCTTTGTCATGTCAAGTGTGGACAGGAATTTGGCTGGTCCCAGCCTCTCGAGGAGGTCATCCACACGAGGCATGGGATAAGCATCAAACCGGGAAACCTGGTTAAGCCGAGAGAAGTCATTGCAAAACCTCCAACTGCCGTCGGGCTTAGCAATCAAGACAATGGGACTGGACCAGGGACTACTACTCTCCTCGATCACTCCTAGTTCCAGCATTCGCTTGATTTCCAGTTCCACATCCGCTTTCTTTGCCTCCGGGAGTCTGTAGGGCCGCTCTCAGACGATCACCCCCGGGTCAGTGAATATGTCATGCGCAATCAGAGAGGTCCGACCGGGCTGTTCACTCACCACCTCTGGGACGGAACGGATAGCTGGTTCGAGCTCCTGCCTCTGTCGGGGAGACAGCTGCTCGCCGAAATTAAGGGAACTTACTTGAGCGAAGAGAGAGCGGGGCTGACCGGAGGAGGGATTGGGGTTCCTCTCCTTCCACGGTTTCAGCAGGTTTACATGATACAAGCGCTCGCTTGGTCGACAATTGAGTTGTTTCACCAAATAGTCGACCAAACCCTTCCTCTCCTTAATTTCATAAGGGCCAAGCCAATCGGCGAGCAACTTGGAGTGAGAAGTAGGCACCAACACCATGACGCGATCCCCCGGGCGGAACTCCCGGAGAGTCGTGCCACGGTCATAAAGGCGGGCCTGTGCTGCTTGCGCCTCCTCCATATGACTTTTTAGAATGGGTCTAATTGCATCAAATCTATCACGCAATTGGGCGATATATTCCAGAATATTTGTTGAGGGCAGTGCCTCTCCTTCCCAGCCCTCATTAAAGATATCTAATATACCCCGGGGCTGTCGTCCGTACAACAATTCAAATGGAGAGAAGCCCGTAGAGGCTTGGGGAACTTCCCGGTAGGCAAAGAGGAACGAGGGGGAGGAGTTGGTCCCAATTCCTCCCATCATCGCTGACCACCTTACGTAGCATCTGCTTGAGAGTTTGGTTAAATCTCTCTACTAACCCATCAGTTTGAGGATGATACACCGAGGTCTTTAAATGCTTTATCTTCAGTAACTTGGCAGTCTCCTTGAAGGTTTCCGAGGTAAAAGGCGTCCCTTGGTCCGTTAGGACTTCTCTAGGAACGCCCACTCGCGCAAAGACACCCACTAGTTCCGATTACTTTAGAAGTAGACGAGCGCAACGGAACGGCTTCCGGGTATCGGGTTGCATAATCCACAAGGACGAGTATATATTTATGTCCTCGGGCTGAGGGTTCTAGGGGTCCTACTATGTCGACCCCAATCCGGTCAAAAGGAATGTCAATCAGGGGGAGGGGGACAAGAGGAGCACGGTCCCTCCTGGGAATTTGCCACAGTTGACAATCCGGACAGGAAATGCAAAAGCGGAGAACCTCCTCATTAATCCCCGGCCAAAAAAAACGGAGCTTGATTCGCTTCAGTGTCTTGTCAGAGCCGAGGTGGCCTCCAAGAAGGTGGTAGTGTGCTAATTCGCAGACCTGCCGCCGGTAGGTTCGTGGGACTAGCAACAACTTCCGGACCTTCCCCTCATGCTCAGCGACCCGATATAACAAATCGTTATCAATGACGAAGCGAGATCAGGATGATTGGGAACAAGTCAAACAAAGTATTTTTTTAACACAATCCCTTCTTTTCAGGGGCTCAAATGTAATTGGACAAGTTAAATAACTGGAAATAAAATGTTCATTTCTAATACTTGATTGAAAACCCTTTGCTGGCCATGACAGCCTGAAGTCTTGAACTCATGGACATCATCAGATGCTGGGTTTCCTCCTTTTTAATGCTCTGCCAGGCCTTTACTGCAGCGGCTTTCAGTTGCTGTTTGTGGGCCTTTCTGTCCAAACTTTAGTCTTCAACAAGTGAAATGCATACTCATTTGGGTTAAGATCAGGTGACTGACTTGGCCATTCAAGAATTTTCCACTTTTTTGCTTTAATAAACTCCTGGGTTGCTTTGGCTGTATGTTTTGGGTCATTGTCCATCTGTATCATGAAACGCCACCCAATCAATTTGACTGCATTTAGCTGGATTTGAGCAGACAGTATGTCTCTGAACATCTCAGAATTCATTCGGCTGCTCCTGTCTTGTGTCACATCATCAATAAACACTAGTGTACCAGTGCCACTGGCAGCCATGCACGCCCAAGCCATCACACTGCCTCCACCGTGTTTTACAGATGATGTGGTATGCTTTGTATAATAAGCTGTTCCACTCCTTCTCCATACTTTTTTCTTGCCATCATTCTGGTACTGGTTGATCTTGGTTTCATCTGTCCAAAGAATGTTTTTCCAGAACTGTGCTGGCTTTTTTAGATGTTCTTTAGCAAAGTCCAATCTAGCCTTTCTATTTTTAAGTCTTATGAGTGGCTTGCACCTTGCAGTGCACCCTGTGTATTTACTTTCATGCAGTCTTCTCTTTATGGTAGACTTGGATATCGATATAGCTATCCCCTGGAGAGTGTTGTTCACTTGGTTGGCTGTTGTGAAGGGGTTTCTCTTCACCATCGAAATGATTCTGCAATCATCCACCACTGTTGTCTTCCCTTGGACATCTAGAAGGAGATTTACCATCAAACCCTTCCTAGATTTAAGGGCAAACACATGATCTTTATAAAATAAAATATTCATTGTTTTTCAAAACACTCTGCCACAAAGTAGATCACAAAAGACAAAAGTAAATGCCTATAACAAAGGTACTCCAATAGCAAACAAAGTCCCAATACAGTAATCCAGAGAATGATCAAAAAACAGAGCAGAAGGTCAAACATTCCACAAAATCACAAAACACAAGCAAAGTAAAACACCAAGCAAACTCACTGACTTCCTGAGCACATTCAAGTGATTCAATGTTGTATGTTTTTTCCTAAATACAACTCAGTTGGATGATGGATAATGTGATCCACTGTGGGAAACCCTCACCTGTATTCAATCCCTGGCAGTGATGGACCCCCTTTCACCCTGCTTTTGGGTAACCACCCAGAAAACACTAGGCACATAACAAAAGCTTATAAACAAAACAAGGAACAGTGTAAATAGTTAATAAAAGTAATATTAACATAAATAGATAACTCAACAATGGAAAAAAGGACATGAAACAAGGATTTGAATCTCAGACAAGAGGGCAACCCTGCCAGAAACATAGTAATTATGTTTAAGTTATATAACTCACTAGTGAGGTCTCTCCTGGAGTATTGTGTGCAGTGTTGATCTCCATATTACAAAAAAGACATAACACTAGGTGTAGTCCAAATGAGAGGGACTAAACTGATTCTGGAACTGAGAGGTACTGTATGAGCTATAAAAGAGACAAACCTTTTCAGTTTAAGCAAATGGAATGAAGGTCTCTAAGAACAAGAAAGAATACATGTGTGTGAATGAGAGGGGAGGTCAGTGGAATGATGAGGATGCAAGGAGTAGAGTTGGCGAAGGTAGATGAGTTTAAATACCTGGGATCAACAGTACAGAGTAAAGGGGATTGTGGAAGACAGGTGAAAAAGAGAGTGCAGGCAGGGTGGAATGGGTGGAGAAGAGTGTCAGGTGTAATTTGTGACAGACAGGTATCAGAAAAAGTTAAAGGGAAGGTCTACAGGATGGTAGTGAGACCAGCTATGTTATATGGGTTGGAGACAGTGGCTCTGACCAGAAAGCAGGAAACAGAGCTGGAGGTGGCAAAGTTAAAGATGCTAAGAATTGTATTGGGTGTGATGAGGATGGACAGGATTAGAAATGAGGACATTAGAGGGTCAGCTCAGGTTGGACAGTTGAGAGACAAAGTCAGAGAGGCTAGATTGAGTTGGTTTAGACATGTGCAGAGGAGAAATGCTGGGTATATTGGAAAAAGATATTCAGGACTAGCAAAATACCCGCGCTTCGCAGCGGAGAAGTAGTGTGTTAAAGAAGTAATGAAAAAGAAAAGGAAACATTTTAAAAATAACGTAACATGATTGTCAAAGTAATTGTTTTGTCACTGTTGTGAGTGATGAGTGTTGCTGTCATATATATATATATATATATATATATATACATATATACATACTGTACATACACACACACACATATAAATATATATATATATACACATCCATACATATACACATATAGACATATACACATATATATATACACACACACATATATACATACATATATATATACATATATACATACTGTCAGGGATGCCAGGGGCAACGACCCGGCCGGGACGCCGTGAGGGACGGATGTGGGTCTAAGCCCACCCTGGATCACGTAGGGACCGCGTTCCTGGTTGCTCTGGGGGCCACGGGTACAGGAAGTGCTGGGGGGAAGAATTAGGACGGCGCCGGGAGAGCTGCCGGGAGGACAGCCGGCACTTCCGCCACGCTGGGGCGTGGCCAGAGGAGGAATGCCGGGAACACCTAGGGCTCATCCGGGGACTGTTTAAAAGGGGCCGTCTCCATTCATTCAGTGCTAGAGTCGGGTGGAAGGAGGACAAGGCAGAAGAGAGTGGAGGTGGCCCAAAAAGAAGGCATTGTGGCCAGGACTGAGTGTCATTTTGGGGTTTGTGCACTTTATGGACTTTGGATTGGGTCTAAGTGACCATTATTATATTTGTAAATATTGTAAATAAACGTCTGGAGGTATTTTAACAACATGTCCACCTGTCTGTGTCCGGGCCACGTCCACAATACATATATATATATATATACATATATATATATATACATATCTACATATATACACATACATACATACACACATATATACACACAAATACATATATATACATAAACACACACATTTATAAACATATATATACATATACATACATATCTACATATATACACACACACAAACACTCACATATATATATATATATATATATATATATATATATATATATATATATATATATATATATATATATATTAAAAACAATCCAAAAAAATTTTTTTTGAGGTGCAACCTGGTGGCATTGGATGGTCCAAAACATAATGTTCTATGTTCTATGTTCTATTGGATTTAGGTAAGGAAAGTGTGGTGGCCAGTCAATGGTATCAATTCCTTCATCCTCCAGGAACTGCCTGCATACTCTCACCACATGAGGCCAGGAATTGTCGTGCACCAGGAGCCACTGTACTAGCATAGGGTCTGACAATGGGTCCAAGGATTTCATCCTGATACCTAATGGCAGCCAAGGTGCCTTTGTCAAGCCTGTAGCGGTCTGTGTGACCCTCCATGGATATGCCTCCCCAGACAATCATTAACCCACCACCAAACTGCTCATGCTGAATGATGTTACAGGCAGCATAATGTTCTCCATGGCTTCTCCAGACCCTTTCACTTCTGTCACGTGCTCAGGGTGAACCTGCTCTCATCTGTAAAAAGCACAGGGCACCAGTGGTGCATCTGCCAATTCTGGTATTCTATGGCGAATGCCAATCGAGCTGCATGCTGCTGGGCAGTGAGCTCAGGGCCCATTAGAGGACATTGGGCCATTGGATCACCCTCATGAAGTCTTTCTGGTTGTTTGGTCAGAGACATTCACACCAGTGGCCTGCTGGAGGTCAATTTGTAGGGCTCTGGCAGTGCTCATCCTGTTCCTCCTTGCCCAAAGGAGCAGATACTGGTCTTGCTGATGGGTTATGGACCTTCTATGGCCCTCTCCAGCTCTCCTAGAGTAACTGCTTGTCTCCTAGAATCTCCTCCATGCCCTTGAGACTGTGCAGGGAGACAGCAAACCTTCTGGCAATGACATGTATTGATGTGCCATCCTGGAGAAGTTGGACTACCTGTGCAACCTCTGTAGGGTCCAGGTATCACCTCGTGCTACCAGTAGTGACACTGACTGTAGCCAAATGCAAAACTAGTGAAGAAACAGTCAGAAAAGATGAGGAGGGAAAAATGTCAGTGGCCTCCACCTGTTAAACCATTCCTGTTTTGGGGGTCATCTCATTGTTGCCCCTCTAGTGCATCTGTTGTTAATTTCATTAACACCACAGCAGCTGAAACTGATTAACAACCCCCTCTGCTACTTAACTGACCAGATTAATATCCCATAAGTTTCATTGACTTTATGCTATACTCTGATTAAAAAGAGTTCCTTTAATTCTTTTGAGCAGTATATATACATATATATACACATACATACACTCTTTGGGGTGCGAGCAACTGTTGCTGGGGGTTGCAGAATGCATCAAGGAAGAAAAATGAAAAACATTATTTGTACAAAATCTTTATTTATCCATTCCTAAATAATTAAATGGGCAGCCTATTTTGTATCAGTGCAATACGCTGTTTGTTAAAACGTATGACTCCCGCTCTTACGTGCAAGTCTGCATGGATATTATGAACTATCGTATCTGTTCAAGTTCTATTTAAATTTTAAATAGAAGGAATTTTTATTTAGTCGACAGAAATATCTTTGGTAGGAATGTAAGTTAAATGTAGGCATCATTGCATAAATTTTTCTTCACCATACAAATGTAAAGAGTAAATTCACCTTACATTCCAACCAAATGCAAACTCAGTTTATCAGCAAAGTGCGTATTTGGGAACACCGTTGTGCCGGCTTGGTTCAACATTACTTGGTAACAGGGAAAGTGGGGCAAGTTGCACTGGTGCATTTGTGTCTCCCATAAAAGCAGCTTCACTTGAAATCACTGCTGAAGTGTCAGATTCTTCTTTAACTCTTCTGCTTTCTGTATTTTCTGCATTGCATTCAGGTCTTTCAGGTTATCCTGATGTTTTGCCTCATAGTGCCATCTTAGATTAAATTCTGTAATTACAGCCACATTAGCTCCACAAATGAGACACACGGGTTTACCGGCAATGTCAGTAACCATATATTCAGCCTCCCATCGGTTTTTAAAGGCTCTATTTTCAGAATCAACTTTTCTCTTCGGCATCGTGTGGGCTAGCTTCGCAATAACTTGCAGCTTCATAAGCTAGACTTGATTAACGCGGTAAGTGTTCGGCATGGCAGCTGAAGCGCTGCATTATGGGATCTGTAGTTTATTGTGTTACCAGCGCTTCATATCCCCGGGCCATTAATAACAATAATACAGTATATAAAATGATCTCGCAGGCCGGATATAATTACACGCGGTCCGGATGTGGCCCCCGGGCCTTGAGTTTGACACATATGGACTAAATAGAACTTGAAAAGATATATTTTTTCGAATGTGATCGCACAATTTAGAAGTTTTAGAAGTTTTAGAATTAGTGATGACTCAGTGAGTGAGTGAGTCAGTGAGGGCTTTGCCTTTTATTAGTATAGATAGAGCTGCCAGGGAAGAGGAAAACAGAAAGGCCTAAGAGAAGGTTTATGGATGTGGTGAGAGAGGACATGCAGGTGATGGGTGTGACAGAGCAAGATGCAGAGGACAGAAAGATAAGGAATAAGATGATCTGCTGTTGCAACCCCTAATAGGAGCAGCCGAAAGAAGAGAAGAAGAAGACTGTAGATCTCAGTTGTTTCTTTAAAACAAATGTGCAAGTAGAAAACAGGAACATGGTTGTTAACTTGTTTAGGGCAGACTTTGCACATATTTTACAAAGTTTTTGCAAATTTGTAAAGAACAATAGACACATGGAATTAATTACCAAGTAGTCTGATGTACAGCAGGACTTTATGGACCTTCAAATGTTAACTTGATGTTATTTTAGATAATTTATTTGAATAGGATGAATGAACTTCATAGGCTGAGTGGTCTTATCACAATTTTTGTGAAACCCCCTTTTTTAACTCATGCTCTTGCTCATTTGCATTAATACTGGTATAACACTTTAAATCTTCCAGCAGATGCAATAATGAAACACTCATTTGTCTCATTTTGTCTGTTTTAGATGTTGAGTTTGAATTGAATGTTAAATAGAACAAAACTTTTGCCACCAGTAAGAACATAAAAGAAGCATTGCAAGTTCAGAGTTTTTAGAAAGGCAAGTTTCACTGATAGGAACAGCTGTGTTTTGTGATGTTATAAGGTCCTTAAATCACTGAGTTTTAGGAAATTCTGTTAAGTGCTGCTTTTGCAAGTTGTGGTGGGTGAGGGATTTGCAGGCAATCTGCTTGTAAGTGATTGCACAAGAGTCGTTCACTTTTACACACACTCTGGCTGAATATGAAGCTGTTGTTTCTGATGTAATTTATAGGTGACATTAAGCTACTACTTAAATACTCTATTTTTGACATCAGAGCTGAAAATATCAGAGACGAGTACAGGTTTAAGAAGAATAAGCAACCACTCCCCACTTCCAGAAAGGAAGCTTGGGGAATGAGACACATGTCTTAAATGTATGTACCCAGACAAATGACAGGGAGAGGGACAGGAACACTAAAAAAGTAAGATTTATAAAGTCATATGATGAACTGACTAGGAAGAGAGTAAACCACATGCTGACCTCATCAGCACTAAGAAAGCAAGACCAGATAGAGTGTACATTGAGAGCATACAAAAAAAGAGAGAACACATTTTGAGCACACAGAGAACTGACCAGAGAATATAAATTGTAACTACATTTTATTATTATTATTATAATTATTATTATTATTATTATTATTATTATTATTATTATTATTATATGTCTTATCTGTTCATTTTTTAAATTTTTTTGTGTATGTTAAAAGGCCAGGCTACCTTCCCATCACTGTCAAGGTACTGCCCTCAGCCCTATAAAGGTACATATGCAGTAGTATGCAGTAGCGCTGGTGAGTTCTTATGATTTTTTATTGTGATTACTATTATTATTGTGATTTGTAGATTTATTGGATATTTTTACCTCTTGTTCTGTTTTTTAACCTCTCTTGTATTTGTGTATATGGACATGTTTGTCACAAAACTGACGATTTTCTTGAAAAGCAACTCCTTTTGTACTTTTTATGCTCTTCAGATCTTTTGTGCTGTGGAGCATTTTTACATAAAATAAATCTTTTTTTATTTTATGAAGATTTTTCATCTGCCTTTTAAGTTTTAACAAGCCAAAGGTTAACAGATCCTTCCACTTGTCTGGCTGTTTGCTACTGCTTTTGAGACTTTCTGCTAAGCTATACCAAGGTCAAGATATTTATGCACTGCCTGAAACTACACTTCTTTTTCAATCAGGTTGTATGGTTTTGAAAGTCACATTCTATTTGCTTTTGTTTAAAACTGATTAAAACTTATTAACTGTGCTTTCCTGTTTATATGTTTTGTTCAATTGTTTTCTCCAGGGAGTTGGGAAAATGAATCCTTTTCTCAGCAAGGTCAATCATGGTGTAAAAAATAAGCAACAGTGACAGTCATTTCTTGGCAAAGCCAGAAGCTAGTGTGAACCATATATGCTTTGTGGCAAGCGGCTGGGGGTGGTACCCATCCAGGATGCCCAGAAGGACCGGAGGAGGGCTTACACCTCGAGGGGGTGACCGCCCTGGTGGCTTTAGGGACCATGGGAACAGAGCTTAGAAGCTCAATCCTACAGGGGCCAGTGGTCTTCGCCAGGGGGCGCCCTGATACCTGTGGAGCCCTGGCCATCAGCACTTCTGCCAAACCCAGAAGTGCTGGGGGGAAGAAGACCAGGGAGACCCGGAGTGATTCATTGGAAGGCACTTGGAGCATGTCCGGGTGATTATAAAAGGGGCGCCTCCCTCCATTCGATGGCTGGAGTCGAGTGGAAGTGGACGGAGCTCAGAGTACAGAATTGGAGGCGGTCAGAAGAGAGAGAGTGGCATTTGGAGAAGCCAGGACTTTGGGGTGATTGGTGCTGTGACACTGGGGTGTGTGCTGTTTCATTGTATTGAAAATGAATAAACGTGTGTTGGTTGGTGAAACATCGGTGTCCGCCTGTCTGTGTCTGGGATGCTTCCCACAGCCTATATCCCAATAGGTTTGTAAGTGTATGAGTAGAGAAACTGGAGTGGCAACAGAGGTGTAATGTAAAACAAGGTGTCCCAAAAGCCTTTCCCATTATAAAACACAACTAATATGCCTTCACTTATTTATAAACTGAAATTCTGTAAGGGATCACCTGTTTTTTCTAAAATCTCCCTTGCTGCCTGGAGATCAGTGAATGGAAGCTTTCAAAGTTTCCCAAAGCTCTTGTTACACCACATTCAGTACCGGTGCCAAGTTGATCATTTATGCAAAATCTTCACCCTTTTTGGTTCACTCTCACTAGAACTAGAATGCATAATTCTGTCACTGGCAATTGCAGAAGAACTTATCACTATTTTAACATGAAATTTAATGTCAGTAAATGTAAAGTATTACACGTAGGAAGTAAAAATGTTAGGTCTGAATACGCAAAAAGGTCTGAAAATCAAAAGTACGCCTTATGAAAAGGATTTAGGAGTCACAGTGGAATCGACGCTAACAACTTCCAATCGGTGCTCTGAAGCCATTAAGAAGGTTAACAGAATATTAGGTTATGCGTGGAGTACATGTTCAAGGAGGTTATGCTGAAGCTTTATAATGCACTGATGGAGCCTCATCTGGAGTACTCTGTGCAGTTTTTGTTTCCAGGCTATAAGGACTTAGCAGTGGTGGAAAAATTCCAGTGAAGAGCAACTAGGCTGATTCCAGGGCTACTGGGGATGAATTATGAGGACCCTGAGCTGTTAGGCTGTACAGAAGTCTGTTAGTGCTTGTGTGTTACCTTGGGCAAAGGCATTGACTAAATACAGTCATCACTCGTTATAGGAATCTGATCTTCTCCTGAAAATGGATTGCAAAATTAAAAATTTGGTGAGAAAAAACTATTCACCAATATTTTGAATAGAGAAAAATAATAATGCATTTCCAGCCAATCAGAAACCCCTAACCAATTTCCCCAAAATTTCTTAAAAATTTATATCATCATCAGCTCATGATTTCACCATGATATAAAACAAGTCAATTATCTAAATAAGAAACATTTCATGAGAATGTTTCTATACACTTGTCTATATTCTGGATCCAAGTAAGAAACTGGGTCTTGACTGCACTAATGTGGAGCAAAGGCTTGCTTTACAGACTGACAAGCATGGTGGGCTCGTCCCACAGCAAAAGTTCTGGGTTAAAAAAGAAAGAAAAAATGCACTTGCTTTTCATTTGCTTTCATTTTTTTCCCCCGTTAAGAAATTTTTTTTTCAAAATTACTTAGATATATAATGGTAAATCCAACCACTACAAAAGTGCATTGTAACAAAACAAACAATGGTACAAGACTAGTAGGGGATGGCTCAGTGTGTAGACACTGACAGCAGTATGAGTGTTTAGAAAAGTACACTAGCATAGGCCATTGAATGGAATGGGTTTTACAGTGAGAAAAAATTTCCAGATACTGTACTCAGCATGTGGTATAGAAAACAAAAGCTGTTATAGTGAAAAAAAGGATAACTGTGTATTTAATAATAATAATAATAATAATAATAATAATAATAATAGTAATAATAAAAATACATGTTAATAATACTTTATTGGTCAGTAGTTATATTGATGTTGGAAGGCAATGTCTATACCATCATGAGGATTTACTAAGTTATTCTAGTGTTTTTCTACACTCATTTTGTGGGTCTTTTTTAATTACAAAGATAAAGGGGGCTGGCAGATATCAACTCTATGTGGAATGCCTTAAATTTATAAGTGGACCTAACAAGTACATTTTTGATATGAGAGTGAAAAATTGGGCAATACAAGTATGCTTTACACATGTGGTGATGGGGTTAGAAGTGAAAGAACACTGGAGCTATGACCCAGCAGTATTAACTAATGTGCAATTCTATTTTGTAAGTATTGCTTCATTTTATTTGCAGAAAATGAGAGCTTCTAGCTGTATCATCTCCACTTTTGTCTATAGTTTATCCCAATGTTTTTCTAAAGTATCATTGTGCCCTCACACTTTCAATTGATACTACTGATACTGTAAAAAAAAATGTACTGGTACGTTTTCTGAATTCTGGCATCATTTGATACTAAAGTATTGGTTAATGTAACATCCCCAGTTCAGTGAATTTTCTATTTCAACCTAAAGTTTAAGTGCAAAAGTAACATGAGTAACACATTCGCTTTCCTTAATTCTAAAAGTATCACAAATAAAACAAGGAAGTTTGAGTTGTATATAGTTGAATATAATTAGGATATCATAGCAATAATAGAGACCTGGCTAAATAGAAAAGATGGCAAGGAGTATAATATAGAGGGATACACATTTTGGATGGATAAACAGAACAGAAAAAAAGGAGGGGTTGCCATTTATTTCAACCATAATTTGAATGCATCTCTCCTTCAGTTGGATGATGAACAACATCTTAGTGAGGACACCCAGATTTGTCTGGAAAAGCTCAGGAAAGAATCTTTATTTTAGGAGTGTGCTCTAGACCTTTCAATGCACACAGTTATTTTAATGTGCATATTTTTAGTAATATTAAAAAGGCAAGTTTGCAGATGGATATATTAGTCATGGAGGGCTTAAACTACCACAACATTAACTGAGCTAACTGTGCAAATAGTAGAGTACAACAGCAAAAATTTTTAGTCGTAGTCATTGACTGTTTTTTAACACAGTATGTTAAAGCACCAATATAAATGGGGTTGGGGATGGATGATTAGCCTGTCTACATTTTGTAATAATCAGGACAGAATTAATGTTGTAGAAGAAATTCAGCTGCTAGAGTGAAGTGATCATAACATGATATAGATGATGTGTTTTGGAAGAGCTCAAATGCAAAGATAAAAACTATTAAATTTAGAACAGATGTGGCAAGGTCTAGGGAGGTGGACTAGGATAAGGTTTTAAGTGTGGAGGCAGACAGATTTACAAATGTTTATATATAATGTAGGACAGGTACATTCCCAAAATCTGGAATAAGTAGGAAATTTTGAATAAAACACAGTGAGTTAATAAGGAGTTGAAAAAAAAGCTACAAATAAACAACTGTATAAATTGCATAGGATTAATAACTCTAATATGAATCATAGGGTGTATGACAGCATGAAGGCAACAATTTAGAAGGATACTGGGGAAGCTAAAAGGCAGTTAGACAGTAACAGAGCAGATACGTAGGGAGACGACCCAACAAGGTTCAATATTTTAGTGGTAAAAGAACAGTCAAGAAGGAGATGAAGTGTATAAGGAATAGTAAAGGGGAATTAAAATACAGACAGTGAAATCGCAGATGTTCTAAACTTGCATTTTTCCAAAGTTTTCACATGTGAGGAAGTGGATAATCTCCCAGTGGTAACAGAAAATATCAAGGAGGTACTGAGTGATTTGGAAAATGTAGAAAGACTGTTTAGATTAAATTGGCTGAAACCTAAGAAATCACCAAAGTTATTGTCAAGGTAGACTTTACTCTCCAAGATGGAAATTTGTTTTCAGCAGGAAAGTAGAAAAACAGAAGACATTGTTACAGAGATGCAATAGATAAACACCTGATGATACTGAATAAACACTCACTCAAGATTAGTACAAAGAAGAATAATTGCTTTCAACAGTACACAAAACAATGATACAGAATTTAATATTTAGCAGAATCCCTAAATGTAACAGAATTTAAAATGCTTATAGCTCTAGGAATAAAGTGGTGTGCTGGGGTGGCAGCATAAAGATGAAAGACGCCTCACGCCTGGTTAAGAAGGCAAGGCTCTATTGTAGGATTAAAGTTGGACAGTTTAACATCTGTGGCAGAGCGGTGTTTTTCAGCGTGTCGGGCATTAAGCAAATTCCTGTCAATCATAAAGAATCCACTGCATCCACTGAACAGTGTCATCTCCAGGCAGAGGTGTAGTAGCTTCAGTGACAGACTTTATATTTTTAGTCACTGTCCTGCTCCACTGACAGACTGAGAAGGGTAGATCGCACATGACAAGAACAGGCATTTTTCCTCAAAAGGATCATTCAAAGTGAAGTATATGACATTATTTATCTTGACTTTCAGAAAGCATTTGATATGGTGCCACATGACAGGTTGGGCATCAAACTAAAAGAAGTGGGAGTTCAGGGTGTGGTGTGTAGATGGGTGCCGAATTGTCTCAGACACAGGAAGCAGAGGGTGATGTTGCAAGGAACCTTATCTATAATTGGCTAAGAGTGGTACTCCACAGGGGTCTGTATACATAAATGATTAGGAAAGGAATTTAAATAACATGCTAGTTAAGTTTGCAGATAATACCACGCTAGGTGGATTTGCAGATAATCTCGATTCAGGTGAATCATCACAGTGGGACTTGGAGAGCATACAGGCTTTGGCAGATTTGTGGCAGAAGAAATTTAAGTAAATTCAAAGCATTACACGTAGTAAGGAAAATGTTACATTTGAAAACATAATGGAAGGTCAGAAAATAGAAAGTTCACCTTATGGAAGGGATTTAGGAGACATAGTGGACTCAACACTATCATTACAACAACAGAATACTAGGTTATATATCACGATATGTGGAGTAAACATCAAAGGAGGTTATGCTTAAGCTTTGTAATGCATTGGAAAGCTGAGTAACATCAGGAGAACCGTGTAAGAATTTTTTGAGTATTGTTGTATTTGTTATATTTGTTGGATTTTCTGTTTTTCTTGATTTATTTTAATTCTTTCCCAGATTGTGTCTTCTGGATTATGGATTTAGACATGTTTGCTTAAGAGTACCTTCAGGCAATTCCTTGTTGCTTATTTTGCCCTTTTGATGATATTAGAGATAACATAGTATATCTCCCCAACACTGCAGAACCTCCAAAGCCCTGGTACTCCGTTATAAACAAATTAAATGCTTTCACCAGGATAGATTTACCTGAATTACATAGTATAATCTCTCAACTGAAACCCTCCACCTGCGTCCTTGATCCAATACCAACCAGGTTTTTCAAAGAAATATCAGGCGTGCTAATTGACAATATTCTGGACATAGTTAATTCGTCATTAGATACGGGGTCTTTCCAGACTGTCTTAAGACTGCTGTAGTTAAACCCCTGCTCAAGAAAAATAATCTTGACCCCTCTGCCTTTGAAAATTTTAGACCCATTTCTAACCTGCCCTTCTTAAGTAAAATTCTAGAGAAGGCAGTCATTATGCAGTTAAATGACCACCTAAATAAACATGCTATTCTTGATACATTTCAGTCAGGCTTCAGAACAAATCACAGTACAGAAACTGCACTTGTTAAAGTAGTAAATGACTTGCGGGTAAATGCAGACAGAGGCCATTTATCTGTTCTCATCCTCTTAGATCTGAGTGCTGCATTTGACACCATTGATCATAATATTCTTAGAAATCGCCTTAGTCAATGGGTGGGCCTCTCTGGCAGTGTCTTAAATTGGTTTGAATCCTACCTGGCAGGAGAAAATTCTTTGTGAGTTGTGGTAATCAAATCTCAAAGACACATGATATCCGATATGGTGTTCCACAAGGCTCTATCCTGGGTCCGCTGCTTTTCTCAATCTATATGCTTCCGTTAGGTCAGATTATCTCAGGGCACAACGTGAGCTACCACAGCTATGCTGATGACACACAGCTGTACTTATCAATAGCACCTGATGACTCCGACTCTTTCGATACACTAACACAATGTCTTACTGGTATTTCTGAATGGATGAATAGTAATTTTCTCAAACTAAATAAAGAGAAAACTGAAATTTTAGTAATTGGCAATAATGGATTCAGTGAGGTTATCAGAAATAAACTTGATGCACTAGGATTAAAAGTTAAGACGGAAGTAAAAAATTTAGGGGTAACCGTTGACTGTAATCTGAATTTTAAATCGCATATTCATCAGACGACTAGGGCAGCATTTCTTCACTTAAGAAACATAGCTAAAGTTAGACCTCTTATATCATTGAAAGATGCTGAGAAATTAATTCACGCTTTTGTTTTCAGTAGACTAGATTACTGTAACGCACTCCTCTCAGGACTACCCAAAAAGACATAAATCATTTGCAACGAGTGCAGAATGCAGCTGCTAGAATCCTAACTGGGAAAAGAAAATCCAACACATTTCTCCAGTTTTGATGTCACTACACTGGTTGCCTGTGTCATTCAGGATTGACTTTAAAATACTGCTTATGGTTTATAAAGCCTTAAATAATCTCGCTCCATCTTATATATCGGAATGCCTGACGCGTTATATTCCAAATCGTAACCTTAGATCTTCAAATGAGTGTCTCCTTATAATTCCAAAAGCTAAACTTAAAAGAAGTGGTGAGGCGGCCTTCTGCTGTTATGCACCCAAAATCTGGAATAGCCTGCCAATAGGAATTCGCCAGGCAAATACAGTAGAGCACTTTAAAACACTGCTGAAAACACATTACTTTAACATGGCCTTTTATAACTTCACTTTAACTTAATACTGATACTCTGTATGTTCAATTCTTCATAATAACTATTCACAGTGGCTCCAAAATCCATACTGACCCCTACTCTCTCTTCTCTTTGTTTTTCCGGTTTCTTTGTGGTGGTGGCCTGCGCCACCACCACCTACTCAAAGCATCATGATGCACCAACATTGATGGACTGAAAGCCAGAAGTCTACGTGACCATCATCATCAGGTCCTTCCATGAAAACCCTAAATACAAAGAGGACTGTTTGACTTATGTTAGGTAGATTGCCCAGAGGGGACTGGGCGGTCTCTTGGTCTGGAACCCCTACAGATTTTATTTTTTTCTCCAGCCTTTGGAGTTTTTTTTTGTTTTTCTGTCCACCCTGGCCATCAGACCTTACTCTTATTCTATGTTAATTAATGTTGACTTATGTTTATCTTTTATTGTGTCTTCTATTTCTCTATTCATTTTGTAAAGCACTTTGAGCTACATTTTTTTGCATGAATATGTGCTATATAAATAAATGTTGATTGATTTGATCATTTTGCTTGTTTTTTCCTATTCTTTCTAATAAATCCTTCATTTTTAAAGATTCTTTGTTTTTTTCTTTGTCTTTGAATTTTTACGGTTATCCTTCTTCTGAGGGGGCTTTTTGTCATATTTTTGTAACTGTTCTCTTTATTTTGCCAGTTCTCTTGTATACAGTAGTTGTATTTATGCCACTACCTGTCCCTTTATGTGAAGTACTAAACCTGACCTGTTCTCAACCCCCTCTCCCCTATCTCCTACTTTAAGCAATCCATAACTAACCTACTAATACACCTTCTCAAACCCTTCTGTTCACATGTCAGGAGTGGCCCCATCTCTTCCTGAAGAAGTCCCATTGTCTCGTAAATGTATGCCCCTCTATCATACACTTAGTCACAAGTTATCTGCAGAATGTCCCCAGAAGTAATTTCTAACCACAATGCATAATTATGTGCATTTAGTTTCATTTTCATTCAGTCATCAGTGCAACTGTATAGTCATTTTTACTAAGATCGCAGCATGCAGCAATTCAGTAGTCTTGTGCGGGATTAGTCATTAGTAAACTTTTTTCACACCATGTGGTTTTTCCTAGCTCTCTATGACACAGAAGATAACTGTTGTTTACTTGCCTGTTCTTTTAATAACCTCATGCTTACCAAGCCTCTGTGTGTTTGGCCTGTATGCAACAATGATCAATTAATTCCAACATGTTATAGCATCACCCACACAAAGATATGTGGAAATCTCAGATACAATGAAAAATAACATCTCAAATAGGTCTAAAACATTAACTTTTCTTTATTATATTTTTATACTTCTATATTATTCATCATGAATATATTTTATGTAAATAAAAATCCCATTGAGAGTGTATCTGAGGTGTTTACAAGTGAGCAAGTGGACAAACTCCCAGAGGTAAACGCGACTACTAAGGAGGTACTGAGGGATTTGGAAATTGTAGAGGGAGGAGTTCTGCTCAGATTAAATAAGATGGAATCAAACAAATCACCAAGACCAGATAATATTTATGCTTGTGTTATTAAGGAGGCTAGTGAGTACATATATAAACCCTTGACACATATTTTTAGGAAGTCACTGCACACTGGAGAGATTCTGAAGGACTGGAAAATGGCAAATATCATCCCATTATATAAAAAGGGTGACAGGGCAGATCCAAGCAACTATAGGCCAGTAAGCTTTACATGCATCACAGAAAAATTAATGGATGGAATCATTAAGGATAAGATTGAGCAACTCATGGCAAGGATAGGAGTTATTCTGAACAGTCAGCATGGGTTCAGAAGAGGGAGGTCATGTTTTACTAACATGCTGGAATTCTAAGAGGAGGCAACAAAAGGATACGATCAAAGTGGAGCATATGATATTATTTATCTGGACTTTCAGAAAGCATTCAATAAGGTGCCACATGAGAGGTTGGGCATCAAATTAAAAGAAGTGGGAGTTCAGGGTGATGGTGCAAGGAACCTCATCAGAACTGGCCAATGTTAAGAATAGTGTTCCACAGGGGTCAGTGCTAGGGCCGCTGCTTTTTTTAATATATCTAAATGATTTAGATAGGAATATAAGTAACAAGCTGCATAAGTTTGCAGAAGATACCAAGATAGGTGGATTAGCAGATAATTTGGAATCCATTATATCATTACAGAAGGAATTGGATAGCATACAGAATTGGGCAGATTTGTAGCAGTTGAAATTTAATGTCAGTAAATGTAAAGTATTACAAATAGGAAGTAAAAATGTTAGGTTTGAATACACAATGGGCGATCGGAAAATCAAGAGTACACCTTATGAGAAGGATTTAGCAGCCATAGTGGACTCTAAGCTATCAACTTCCCGACAGTGTTCAGAAGCCATTAAGTAGGCTAACAGAATGTTTGGATATATAGTACAAGTCCAAGGAGGTTCTGCTCAACCTTTATAATGCACTGGTGAGGCCTCATCTTGAGTACTGTGTGCAGTTTTGGTCTCCAGGCTACAAAAAGGACATAGCAGCACTAGAAAAGGTTTCCAGAAGAGCAACTAGGCTGATTCCAAGGTTACAGGTGTTAAATTATGAAAAAAGATTAAAAGAGCTGAGCCTATACAGTTTAAGCAAAAAAGGATCAAGAGGTGACATGACTGAAGTGTTTAAAATTATGAAGGGAATTAGTACAGTGGATCGAGACTGTTATTTTAAAATGAGTTCATCAAGAACACGGGGACACAGTTGGAAATTTGTTAAGGGTAAATTTTGCACAAACATTAGGATGTTTTTCTTTACACAAAGAACGATAGACACTTGAAATAAGCTACCAAGTAGTGTGGTAGACAGTAAGACATTAGGGACTTTGAAAACTTGACTTGATGTTTTCTTGGAAGAAATAAGTGGATAGGACTGGAGAGCTTTGTTGGGCTGAATGGCCTGTTCTCGTCTAGAGTGTTCTAATGTTCTAATGTCAAATTAGGAGGATGTGTGAAAGAAAAACAGGAAATGTGCTTATTGTGTAAAGGGGTCTGACATTTTACAAAAAAAAACTGGTACATTAAATGAGTGATGAACATTTTTTTTTCAACTTAGATCACAGTTAGGTTACACATGAAAGCAAATTGACTTTTCCTGCCCTAGATGACTGTGTTACCAGCAATTACCATACCACTAATGGCATCTTTACCCTAAACTGCTGCAGCTATATGGCTAAAGGACAGAGGACATGTGTATATTTCTTAAGGCACAGATTTTGCAATTTAATATAGCAAGTGATATCTATCCTTTTTACTATATGAAAAGCTAAGCCACTTGCCCCATCTTTGCCATCAATGCATCTGAATTAGGCTATTAGTGCTCAAGGAGATGAAAACATCTCTCCAGCAGCACTGGCCATAAGGCAAGAAACATGACAGCAGCACATTGTGACAAATGTTCTCATTTTCAGTTCTCCTTACACATACTAAAATAACTCTTGACATTTTCTGAATGTCCTATGGTTTTTAACTTGTTCTACTATAGTTTAAAACAGTCTTTTAAGACAAGATGTTTGTAATAAACCTGTATAAATGTTTATTTACAACTACATTACATTACAAAATGATTACATTTGTTTAATTGTTTACATCATTCTTACATATAATAATCCTACACAAATAATCTCAGTTGGGAGGGTTTTAGCCCACAGATATTAACTGCTAGAATATGAATGTTGTTTCTTTTGAATTACTTCAATATATTTTATCTGTGCTGTTTAAACAAAGACCTGGCAAAAGAAGCAATGCTAGCAGCTACAGTTTCCCTTTATGCTTTAGTCACACTAATAGAAATACACGAGTATTTTAAGCCTTTAGAACATTTGTACTTATTTTGTTATACAGTATTTTAAGCATATAATTATAATGATGAAATGTTTATGTGTTAATAACATTATGATTAGAGACCTAGCAAAACTAGTAAACTAGTACTTATTAAAAATATTTTTTAACCACAAGAAAGCCAAAACTTTATAAATATAATACAACAGTTTTAAAAAGTACTCTGCCCTCTAAGTGTTTTCACATTGTAAAAATGACTGATATTCTATGAGTAAATACCTCTCTGCATCCTCTGTTTTATTAGTTACAGAAAATTATTTCAAACTTACCACAAATAATGAGGAATGCCACCGTTGCTCTAAAACGTTTTAAACGCTGCATTTTGGGAAATGTGCTCTGCCTTATCTGTCGGAAACAGATATATGTGGTTTGGCGGGTGTGGCTTTCTTATTTTTCATTGGACTCTAGCTCTGGTTTAAGTTTTACTTTTTATTGTAGATTATGTGTTAATGAATTGGTTTGTTTTAAGTATATTTTATTTATTTTTCATGAAATGTCTTTTTTTTTTTGTTAATCGTTATCGTTCTTTTTACTGCTTTCTTTACTTCCTTCCTTTTTCATATGCAGGAAATGGACATTGCATTCAAATTGTTTAGGTGGCCTGCTGACAGGGTGTTTATGTACCTGTGTATAAAACTGTATTTGTTATAGAAACTCATTGAATAAGAGCGCTGTGAGTGGCTGAAAATTGTAAGACTGTAATGTAATATGCATTTTAAAAATTCATAGAAATTAACACATTTCTGTTACAAAGCCTTTAGAATAATTTTGAGACGTCTGGCACTGTTCTTGTATGGTTTAGTTAATACTTAGCTCTTGTTCGATGAGAACAGAAATAAGCACAAGGTTGAAATCAAATTGTTTGTCACTAAAAAGCACCTGTAGTATCTCCCATCCAACTACTACATTCTTGGGTTTTCTGAATCTTTAAATCTGTCTTGTCATCTTGTTGTGTGATGTCGAGAGTTTTAAAACAGTCCCACTTCAAAGGTCTTGCATGTGGATATGTCAGAGCTCAGCTGGAAGCTGGATCTAGTTGTTATGGTCTATGTTAGTAGGCTACAACTTCCATTAACAATGGCAGGCTATCAGTTGTTAAAACCAAAATTGTACAGCCAGACATCCTCTGCCTGTCCAGCAACATTCAAGAGAAAGTTGGAGAGCAGACTGTCCCGAGCGCTTGGTTTGTGAGGTTGTCTGGTGCCGTTCAAGGGTTACAATCATGGCTTTCAAGTTTGTGTATTCTTGCCTCTGGACCAGCTTGGCCAAGAAATCAACAACAACAATATTTATTTATATAGCACATTTTCATACAAATAATGTAGCTCAAAGTGCTTTACATGATGAAAAAAAGAGAAAAAAACCAAAGTAAGAATTAAAATAAGACAACACTAATTAACACAGAATAAGAGTAAGGTCTGATGGCCAGGGAGGACAGAAAAAACAAAAAAAAGAGAGAGAAAAAATAAAATCTACAGGGGTTCCAGGCCATGAGACCGCCCAGCCCCCTCTGGGCATTCTACCTCACATAAATGATCAGTCCTCTTTGTATTTAGGGTTCTCATGGAAGGACTTGATGTTGATGGTCATGTAGACTTCTGGCTTTTAATCAATCAATGTAGGAACAACTTGGTGCTTTGATTAGGTGGTGGTGGCACAGGTCGCCATCACAGAAAACCGGGAAAAGAAACATAAGAGACAGTAGGGGTTAGTACGGATTTTAGAGCCACCATGAATAGTTATGATAATTAATTGAATATACAGAGCATCGGGATTAAACTAAAATGAAGTTATGAGAAGGCCATGTTGAAGTAATGAGTTTTTAGCAGTTTTTTAAAGTGCTCCACTGTATTAGCCTGGTGAATTCCTATTGGCAGGCTATACCAGATTTTAGGTGCATAACAGCAGAAGGCTACCTCATCACTTCTTTTAAGTTTAGCTCTTGGAATTCTAAGCATATACTCATTTGAGGATCTAAGGTTAAGATCTGGAATATAAAGTGTCAGACATTCTGGTATATAAAACGGAGCGAGGTTATTTAAGGCTTTGTAAACCATAAGCGTATTTTCAAGTCAATTCTGAATGACACAGGTAATCAGTGTAGTGACATCAAAACTGGAAAAATGTGCTCGGATTTTCTTTTCCTAGTTAGGATTCTAGCAGCTGCATTCTGTACTAGTTGCAAACAATTTATGTCTTTTTTGAGTAGTCCTGAGAGGAGTGTGTTACAGTAATCTAGTCGACTAAAAACAAAAGCGTGAACTAATTTCTCAGCATCTTTCAATGATATAAGAGGTCTAACTTTTGCTATGTTTCCTAAGTGAAAAAATGCTGTCCTAGTGATCTGATTAATATGCAATTTAAAATTCTGGTTACAGTCAACAGTTACCCCAAAATTCTTTAACTTCGTCTTGACTTTTAAGCCTAATGCATCAAGTTTATTTTTAATAACCTCATTATATCCATTATTGCCAATTACTAAAATGTCTGTTTTCTCTTTATTTAGCTTGAGAAAATTACTATTCATCCATTTAGAAACACAAGTAAGACATTGTGTTAGTGAAACAACAGATTCGGGGTCATCAGGTGCAATTGATAAATACAGCTGTGTGTCATCAGCATAGCTGTGGTAACTCACATTATGCCCCGAGATAATCTGACCTATTGGAAGCATGTAGATCGAAAACAGCAGCAGACCCATGAGTTGTAATTACCACAACTAACAAAGAATTTTCTACCTGCCAGGTAGGATTCAAACCAATTTAAGACACTGCCAGAGAAGCCCACCCATTGACTAAGGCAATTTCTAAGAATATTGTGATCAATGGTGTCAAATGCGGCACTCAAATCTAAGAGGATGTGAACAGATAAATGACCTCTGTCTGCATTTACCCGCAAGTCATTTACTACTTTAACGAGTGCAGTTTCTGTACTGTGATTTGTTCTAAAACCCGACTGAAACTTATCAAGAATAGCATGTTTATTGAGATGGTCATTTAGCTGCATAATGACTGCCTTCTCTAGAATTTTACTTAAGAAAGGCAGGTTAGAAATGGGTCTAAAATTTTCAAAAGCAGAGGGGTCAAGATTATTTTTCTTGAGTAGGGGTTTTACTACAGCAGTCTTAAGACAGTCTGGGAAGACCCCCGAATCTAATGACAAGTTTACTATGTCAAGAATACTATCATTTAGCACACCTGATACTTCTTTGAAAAAACTTGTTGGGTCAACTTATTGGGTCAAGGACGCAGGTGGAGGGTCTCAGCTGAGAAATTATTTTATGTAAATCAGGTAAGGGGCTTCGGAGGATCCACAGTGTTGGGGAGATATACTTTATTATTTCTAATATCATTAATGTTTTGATTGAAAAATACAGCAATAGCCTCACAAGTTTCACTGTAAGTATTTTGGAGGCATTCCTTTGAGTTACCTGGGTTTAGCAGATGATCAATCGTAGAGAATAAGACTCTGGGGTTACTAGCATTGTTATTTATGATCTTAGAGAAATAGCAGCGCACCTCGAGATGGAATGTGTTATTGTATTCTGTTATTTTAACCTTCAATATCTCATAGTGGATAGTTAGTTTAGTTTTTCTCCATTTACGCTCAGCTCTACGGCATGTTCTCTTTAAATAAGACACTCTTTGGGTCTTCCATGGTATAACAATGCTAGGAGATTTTTTAACTGTCTTTTCAGGTGCAAATATGTCAACAGCAGCTCTCAACTTAGTATTAAATTTTTCCACCTTACTATTTATATTATCCTCGCTTAGTGTAGTTAGCACTATAAACGGACTGATTGCTTAGAATGTTTGTAAACTTTAAAGCTGCTGATGAAGCAAAGAAGTGTTTTTTAACAATATGATTCTCATTAATGTTTTCTATCAATATTTCAATATTAAATAGTAAAAGAAAATGGTCTGATAGACCAATATTAATTATCTACTTTACATCAACTTTTAGTCCTTTGGTAATTACTAAGTCTAACGTATGACCTGCTTTATGTGTATGCTGATTAATGAGCTGTCTCATATTCAAAAGAGTACAGAAGGTTCATGAATTTGTTTACTTTCTGGTCATACTGATATATCAATATATAAAGTTGCCGACAGTAGTAAAGGTGCATATGCTATTATACATCATAAATTTTGACAGGTGTATGTCCCGCCCCCCTGGCATTTCCGGTACCCACCAAATGCCACCTGGTTAATGGGCATTTCCCCCCGCGCTCTGATCTCTGCCTGTTGTCGGGTGCACTGTTTGACCGGCATCGGACCTTTTGTCAGTCGTGCGTAAGGAAAATGGTCGGCCGATCTTATCCTTGATGCTAAAACTGGGGCTGATCATCTTTGTGATCCGAGACGGACCTTTGGGACCCTGTAAGGTGTCAAAAGGTAAGTCATCAATGGGGTGGAGCAGACATCCTGCTCCTATGTGCATACAGAGCCGTTGTGCGTACAGAGAGTGAGTGACAGACCCCGGCGAGAGGATGTACAAGAAAACTTAGCAGTACAGCCCAAAACACCCCTTGGGCATCCCGTTACCTTGCCCACCTTGTAAAACCATGCCCTTTATAAAGCAAATCATAAAGTAGAAGATAACAAGGTGTCTTAAAAACAATAACTTTATTGATGCTATGTCTATATGCAATAATTGGTTTAGTGAACCAAATATTACAAAATGTGTCCATCTGGTATGTATTTTTTCTCTTGACATTCCGTACATTTTTCCCCTCAATGTTGAACAGAGCTAAACACATAAGCCCAGATGACTGAGCGAACAATTATGGTCATTATGAATCTTTTTTTATTAGATACAATATAACGAGAAAACCTTCTATAGGTTGTATGTATGTGGTTTCCAGCTGCCGACTTGGTGTCCTCTGACAACAGAAACAAAACAAACAGCCGACAGAAAATATAACGCAAACAGATCTTGTTTAGCATGGATAATGCAATTTGCTTAGGTTTCTGTAAATTAATGTTGGTTTTTAAAAACAATAACAGTAATGGTGATTACAGACAAGTTCAAAAGCTGCTGTCCGAATCTTGGACTTTGTTGCATGGTCTTTTGTATAAGCGAAAGTGTTTACTTCAGCAACAAACTGCTTCAGACAGTTAAGAGTATGAATTTTACTCCGTTTCACAATTCTTAATCCACACAAGGGTTTAACCATATAAAACACCATGTGTATTAATCTTTAAATACTGATCTGTTGACAGATGCTGACAACACAAGTGTGCATTTCCTCAGGATTAAATTCTAGTAAAAGACAAGTGTGCCCACCCTGAGATTCGGAACCCAAACGGCATGTTAAACAAGACCCAGTTAATACATCTCTTACACAGGTGCAGACCACGTAAGCTACAACAGACTTTACATAATGCTTCATTAAAATCACTCCGGCTCTGTGACTGCGATGGCTGATAAGTGTTTGAGAAAATACACAGGTCTTGAGACTTCAGCCTTGAAGTTGAACAATCTTTCACACTGTGCTTAAATACGTCACCGGCCATCTTAGAGTCACTCTATGGGAAAAAAAGAAAAGAAATGTCAAGCGAAGAAACGTGTTGGAATGGATGAGTGAACAATACACTTACAGTATGCACAAACAAGCACAGCTGAGGTTCAAGAGAAACAGAACAATTGTTTCAATGATCAATTACCAGTGGCAAGTAGATTTAGCAGAGATGCCTTATTACTCAAAATCCAATGATGGATATAAATTTATCCTCACGTGTGCTCTCAAAATATGCTTGGGCTGTGTAAGTAAAAGGCCAAGACATGAAAAGAAGTTTCTCTGGGGTTTAGTTTGATCTTTAGACAGGGTCAAGTTCCTAAAAAGCTACACACAGACCAAGGCAAAGAATTTTATAACACATTGGTACAAAAACTTCTAAGACAGAACAATATTGTACATTTTGTCACGAACAGCGACATAAAGGCCAGCAAAGTAAAACGATTCAATAGCACCCTAAAATCCAAAATGTGGAAATATTTTACATATGCCAATACTTTGGTATATAGATGTCCTGTCAGACTTTCTGCAGAGTTATAACCACAGTTTTCACACCACGATTAAAACAAGACCTGTAGATGTGACTCCTGAAAATGCTCTGAGTGTTTGAAAAACAGTCTATGGTAGGGCCGGGCAAAGGAAATCTACTCCGTGCACTTTGAAAATAGGTGATCATGTCCGAGTTTCCAAATTAAAAAGTGTATTCGAAAAGGCTATGAGCAGTCGTTTACAGATGAGATATTTATCATCGTGGACTGTTTTAAAACGGATCAAACCTGTATATAAACTAAAAGATTACGCAGGTGATGAAATTCAAAGGGACATTTTATGCAGAAGAGTTACAAAAAATAAACCCCGATGCTAACCAGAAAATTATAACCACTCACGGGCATGGTAGAAACAAGCATGTGTTGGTAAAATGGCTTGGTTGGGACAAGAAATTTAACAGTTGGGTCAAGGCTTCAGAAGTGAAAGACAAGGAGTTGAGAAACCAAGAAAAAAATGTCTAAAGTCATAAATGGATTTTATATAACACTGCTGAGTAATTCATCGGCCAGAACATTTCCCAACAACACAACAGCATCATTAACCATTCAGGTAGCCAAGACAATAGAACTGCCCAGAGACTGGGAAGTGGCACTGGTGGAACTGACTTTCCCAAAAATGTTCAATTCCATCACCCAGGAAGCACAATTTAGATAGATAGATAGATAGATAGATAGATAGATAGATAGATAGATAGATAGATAGATAGATAGATAGATAGATAGATAGATAGATAGATAGATAGATACTTTATTAATCCCAAGGGGAAATTTACACTAATGAATGAGGAAACAAGAGAGCATAAAGTGACAGACCCAGAGACAGGATGTACAAGAAGGTTTTAGAGAGAGAATCTATTACACACCCAAGGAAACTGGCAGTGCAGCCCAAACACACCATGGGCATCCCATTACCTCAACCACCTTCCAAACCATACCCTTTATAAAGCAAATCATAAAGTAAACACCAAGGTGTCTTAAAAACAATAACTTTATTTAATGATTGAAGGACACACACAGTTTGCATCCTTTACCTCATGATCTTACCTAACCCATCTGTTATAACATGATACATAAAGGGAGAGAAAAAAAAAGATATCAAGGTGCCTTAAAACAACAAGTTTATTGAAGCAAAATTCCAAAGATAGCAATTAACACATAGTCTTTGCTTTCAGAGTTACACACTGTGTGCACTATACATTATATTTTTTTAAATGTATGAATAAAGCAGGAGAAACAGCAGGAAAATATTCACTGATACATACAGTATATGATGTGGGCATCGTAAATGTTTATGTTGGTGTAATGCACTCACAGACAATAATGTTTTGTACTGTATGTTGCAAAATTAATTGAAAAGATTTGAGCATTCTGTTAATAAATTTGTCAAAAGAGACTTTGGGTAAATTACAGTATGAAACTGTTCAGGAAAATATTCACACAAGCTTGTTTGTATAGAGATCAGTAACCCATTTGAAAAGAAACAAAAACACAAGAATTGTATACAAGTATGAGAACACAATCGAATTGCAAACCAGGTCCAAACCCATCAGTGAACCAGTAATTCCCCTAAATAAGTGTTTAAGTCAGCACATGTTTTATATATTTGTGTTTCACTAAATTATGCAAGCCTATTTTCTCTGTTTGGAACAGAGCAGACCACTAAAAGCTGGTCCTCACAGGCTGAATCAGTTGTGCATAAGCATCAACGGGTATCTCTCCCTGCTCAAACACCGACATAACATCATCCTGCACCTTTCTCTTGACAGATTTAGGAAAACGGGAGATTATACATTTTTAGCATGGCACACACACACAGGACACAAGTCTAGCCTTTCTAGCCCTTTGGAGCATAAATAAGCTAGGTCTATAAGCCCAAGAACGTTTTTAGACAGGCATAGATCCAAATTACCTGTTTAGATTTCTCTGGTTAATGTTCTACTGACTGGTTATCTTCTAGAATGATGACACCGGTCTCTGCTTAGCGGTATGTTTTGTTGTTGCAGAATCCATGTTTTGCTTCTTTCTAGTAAAAGAAAACAGATAATGGTGTGTCTCCGCGATGGACCAGCAAGCTCCAATACCACGAGGGACCAGCGAGAACGCCCGACTGGCCAAGCGACAAAGGGAGACGGGTAGGCTGGGGTCAGCAAGCTCCAATGCCGCAACGGACCAGCGAGAACGCTAGACTGGCCAAAGGACACGGGTAAGCTGAGGTCAGCAAGCTCCGATGCCGCGACGGACCAGCGAGGACACTCGACTGTCCAAGAGATACAGGGACTATGGTTAGCGTAGCCAGTTAAAACCTTGCAAAAGTGGTGGACTCAGCCAACCAACTTCAGCTCGGTCAAAAGAAATGTTAGCTTTAAAACAAGCGTTGGTGTCTCCTTTCTGACTTGGACTAAGGAGATGGCTACCGGTGCTTGGTTTTACCCAAAGGAGAGACAGAAAATAAAAGAAGAGGAAAAAAAAAAAAAAAAAAAAACAGCACAACTTACCCAATACTTGTTATTGAGGAGCCCGGACCATTGAGTCCAAATATCTGTACTTAAATATGCTTTAGGGCGAGGCTTTTACAACGCTGGGGCCAATCAAAACGTTTTAAGAAAAGATTTTTTAAGATAACCCGCCAACATATTTTTAACCAATCAACAAACACATACCTCATGTTAAGTTACCCAATGGAATTACACCATGCTTGTTCGGGCGTGTGCTGAGTGCATCCAGCGCTTCCCAAATTCAGAACCGCCAATCAGGATACACACCAGGCGGCTGGGATGTGAAGAGTCTCTGGCTAAAAGGCAAAATGGCGCGACTGAAAAAATGTGTAAACTGGTCTGTCAATGAAAACGGTGTTAGCATATGAATTTAACAGTAACAGACTTGCGGGTAAATGCAGACAGAGGCCATTTATCTGTTCTCATCCTCTTAGATCTGAGTGCTGCATTTGACACCATTGATCACAACATTCTTAGAAATCGCCTTAGTCAATGGGTGGGCCTCTCTGGCAGTGTCTTAAATTGGTTTGAATCCTACCTGACAGGGAGAAAATATTTTGTTAGTTGTGGGAATTACAACTCGAAGACACATGATATCCAATATGGTGTTCCACAAGGCTCTATCCTGGGTCCGCTGTTATTCTCAATCTACATGCTTCCGTTAGGTCAGATTATCTCAGGGCACAACGTGAGCTACCACAGCTATGCTGATGACACACAGCTGTACTTATCAATAGCACCTGATGACCCCGATTCTATTGATTCACTAACACAATGTCTGACTAGTATCTCAGAATGGATGAATAGTAATTTTCTCAAGTTAAATAAAGAGAAAACTGAAATTTTAGTGATCAGCAATAATGGATACAATGAGGCTATTAGAAATAAACTGGATACATTAGGATTAAAAGTCAAGACGGAGGTAAAAAGCTTAGGGGTGATTGTTGACTGTAATCTGAATTTTAAATCACATATTAATCAGATCATTAGGACAGCATTTTTTCACTTAAGAAACATAAGTAAAGTTAGACCTCTTTTATCACTGAAAGATGCTGAGAAATTAGTTCACGCGTTTGTTTTCAGTCGACTAGATTACTGTAACGCACTCCTCTCAGGACTACCCAAAAAGATATAAATCGTTTGCAACTAGTGCAGAATGCAGCTGCTAGAATCCTAACTAGGAAAAGAAAATCAGAACACATTACTCCAGTTTTGATGTCACTACACTGGTTACCTGTGTCATTCAGAATTGACTTTAAAATTCTGCTTATGGTTTATAAAGCCTTAAATAATCTCGCCCCATCTTATATATCGGAATGTCTGACACCTTATATTCCAAATCGTAACCTCAGATCCTCAAATGAGTGTCTCCTTAGAATTCCAAGAACAAAACTTAAAAGAAGTGGTGAGGCGGCCTTCTGCTGTTATGCACCTAAAATCTGGAATAGCCTGCCAATAGGAATTCGCCAGGCTGATACAGTAGAGCACTTTAAAACACTGCTGAAAACACATTACTTTAACATGGCCTTTTATAACTTCATTTTAATCGTAATTTAACTTAATCCTGATACTCTGTATGTTCAATTCATCATAACAACTATTCATGGTGGCTCTAAAATCGGTACTGACCCCTACTCTCTTTTCTGTTTCTTTTTCCGGTTTCTTTGTGGTGGTGGCCTGCGCCACCTCCACCTACTCAAAGCTTCATGATGCTCCAACAATGATGGATGGATTAAAAGGCAGAAGTCTACGTGACCATCATCATCATCAAGCCCTTCCGTGAGAACCCTAAATCCAAAGAGGACTGTTTCATTTATGTTAGGTAGAATGCCCAGAGGGGACTGGGCGGTATCATGGTCTGGAATCCCTACAGATTTTATTTTTTCTCCAGCCGTCTGGAGTTTTTGTTTTTCTGTCCCCTGGCCATTGAACCTTACTCTTATTCGATGTTAATGTTGATTTATTTTTTTATAATTATGTCTTTCATTTTTCTATTCTTTAATATGTAAAGCACTTTGAGCTACTGTTTGTATGAAAATGTGCTATATAAATAAATGTTGTTGTTGTTGTTGTTGTTGACAAAATCTTTATAATTCTGTACATGCAATGGTGGCGCACTCATAGGGCAGCCGCTTTCTAAGCCAGGAGATCTGGTTTTGCGATTGGGGACGAGAGCAAAAACAAGACAGGTCTTTTTAAGTGTGTATATAAGTATCTATCTATCTATCTATCTATCTATCTATCTATCTATCTATCTATCTATCTATCTATCTATCTATCTATCTATCTATATTATCATGATTAAAATATTAATGTGTGTTATTCTATCATAGCCCCATAAACTAATGGTAAAAAAATGGAATGCTCTTCTTGTCATTATTAATAAAGACAATTTAATGTATGATACGCCTAGAAGTTGGTAAGACACGCTAGAACTAACGGTTTTGTAAATAAATAAAAATCCATAGCCGCGTTAATATTTATATATAAGTCATGAATGTGTGTACACGTTTAATTAGTCTTTTTATTCCTGGCATGATTAAGTTGTGCCTTTAAAAATAAGAAAAAGCATTATTTTGGTACATAGCAAGCATTTATTAAGTAACTAGGATATGTTAATGAAAAAGAAGCAGCGTTGCTGCTCTGTGTGTTGGTCCATGGCGCACGCATAGAGCTGTTGCTTTTTAAATCAGCAGATCGGGGTTCGCACCCGGACAGAAAAATATGACATTGACTCTTAAAATGTGTATGATATTATGACCTTGCATTACGGTGTGTCATTCTTTTATAGACCCATAAATAAAAAAGTAAAATGGAATTCTCTTGTTGTTATTCTTAATACACGCAATTTAATTTATGATAGGCCTAGAAGGTGGTAAGTCACGCTGGGGCAGACGGTCTGGTAAATAAATAAATAAATAAATAAAAACCAGGTAACGCGTTAATATTTATGTATATATAGATCATGATGGTGTGCACGTGTAATTTGACATTTTATCCTTGCCATGATTAACTTGTGCCTTAAAATAAGAATAAGAAAAAAAAAGAACAAGAGCCGCGCATGCGTGTTTTGGCCGGTGGCGCACCCGTAGGGTTGTCACCTTCTTAAGCTGGGAGATCTGGGTTCGCGTCCGGGCAGACAGCAACAATGAAGCATTGACTTTTCAAATGTGTATATTATTATGATTATGCATTACTGTATGTTATTCTATTATAGTCAAGTAAACTAAGTGGTAAAATGGAATTCTAGCAGGAGTTTGAAATGAATAATAGATTTTTACTCGCGAAGGCAGATAAGAAGAGCATTCCAAATTTTAGGGGCCATAACACTGAAAGTTCTGCCACCCATAGTTACTAACCTGTATTTAGCTACGGTGAGTAAATTAGCGTCACGATGATCTTAAATCCTCACCCAGGGTTATCCGAAACACGTTTCTAACGGTTCAAAATCCTTGTAAATAATTTTTCTTTACAAAAAGTAACACTCCGTCCATGTTATATATAATAGACCGATAACCACCTAACATGACGTAATCAGCTGTTATCGTTTATGGACACATGGTGAAACATGTAAAACAGATGCTACAATTAAATTGCATCATTTATTTTATGTAATACCTCTGGAATGTTCCACCGTTATCACTTATAGACAGGCGATGAAGCGTATATTCAATGAATTTTATCATTTCATTTTATGTAATAGGGTACATCTAGAATGTTCCAACAAGGCCCTCTACACTCATCTCAAAGAGCAGCAATAGATTCCAGTGTCTCCCTGACGAGTGTTACTTTTTGTAAAGAAAAAATATTTATAAGGATTTTGAACCGTTAGAAGCGTGTTTGGATTACCCTGGGTGAGGATTTATAAGATCATCGTATAATTTACTCACCGTAGCTAAATACAGGTTAGTAACTATGGGTGGCAGAACTTTCAGTGTGATGGCCCCTAAAATTTGTACTCTTCCTATCTGCCTTAAGTAAAATCTATTATCATTTCAAACTCCTGCTAGAATTCCATTTGACCACTTAGTTTACTTGGCTATGATAGAATAACATACAGTAATGCATAATCATATACACATTTGAAAAGTCAATGTTTTACTTTTGTTGTCTGCCCGGACGCGAACCCAGATCCCCTAGCTTAAGAAAGTGACAGCCCTACGGGTGCGCCACCAACAATACGCGGCTCTGGTTCATTTTTCTTCTTATTCTTATTTTAAGGCACAAGTTAATCATGCCAGGGATAAAAGTCAAATGCACACATCACCTATATATACATAAATATTAACGCGTTACCGGGTTTATTTATTTATTTACCAGACCGTCTGCCCCAGCGTGACTTACCAACTTCTAGGCCTATCATAAATTAAATTGCGCGTATTAAGAATAACAAGAAAATTCCATTTTACCTTTTCATTTATAGGTCTATAAAAGAATGACACACCGTAATGCAAGGTCATAATAACATACACATTTTAAGAGTCAATGTCATATTTTTCTGTCCGGGTGCGAACCTCGATCTGCTGATTTAGAGCGACAACTCTATGCATGCGCCACGGGCCAATACACAGAGTAGCACGCTGCTTCTTTCCTGTAACATATCCTAGTTACTTAATAAATGGGTGCTTGCTGTGCACCAAAATAATGCTTTTTCTTCTTTTTAAAGGCACAAGTTAATCATGCCAGGAATAAAAAGACTAATTAAACGTGTACACACATTCATGACTTATATATAAATATTAACGCGTTACCGGATTTTTATTTATTTACAAAACCTTTAGCCCTAGCGTGTTTTACCAACTTTTAGGCGTATCATTAATTAAATTGTCTTTATTAAGAATGACAAGAAGAGCATTCCATTTTTTACCAGTTGTTTATGGGGCTATATAGAATAACACACATTAATATTTTAATCATGATATGATAGATAGATAGATATAGATAGATAGATAGATAGATAGATAGATAGATAGATAGATAGATAGATAGATACTTATCATACACACTTAAAAAGACCTGTCTTGTTTTTGCTCTCATCCCCAATCGCAAAACCGAATCTCCTGGCTTAGAAAGCGGCTGCCCAATGAGTGCGCCACCATTGCATGTACAGAATTATAAAGATTTTAAATTCATATGCTAACACCGTTTTCATTGACAGACCAGTTCACACATTTTTTTCAGTCGTGCCATTTTGCCTTTTAGCCAGAGACTCTTCACATCCCAGCCGCCTGGTGTGTATCCTGATTGGCGGTTCTGAATTTGGGAAGCGCTGGGTGCACTCAGCACTTCGCGAACCAGCATGGTGTAATTCCATTGGCTAACTTAACATGCAGGCATGTGTTTGTTGATTGGTTAAAATATATGTTGGCGGTTATCTTAAAAATCTTTTCTTAAAGCGCTTTGATTGGCCCCAGCGTTGTAAAAGCCTCGCCCTAAAGCATATTTAAGTACAGATATTTGGACCCAAAGGTCTGGGCTCCTCAATATCAAGAATTGGGTAAGTTGTGCTGTTTTTTTTTCTTTCTTTTTTTCTCTCCTTTTATTTTCTGTCTCTCCTTTGGGTAAAACCAAGCACCGGTAGCCATCTCCTTAGGACAGAGACCTAGCAGGTCGGCTGAGTCCTCCGCTGTCCAAGTCAGAAAGGAGACACCAACGCTTGTTTTACAGCTAACATCTCTTTTGACCAAGCTGAAGTTGGTTAGCTGAGTCCACCACTTTTGCAAGGTTTTAACTGGCTACGCTAACCATAGTCCCTGTGTCGCTTGGCCAGTCGAGCGTTCTCGCTGGTCCCTCGTGGTATTGGAGCTTGCTAGTCCATCGCGGAGACACACCATTATCTGTTTTCTTTTACTAGAAAGAAGCAAAACATGGATTCTGCAACAACGTAACATACCGCTAAGCAGAGACCGGTGTCATCATTCTAGAAGATAACCAGTCAGTAGAACATTAACCAGAGAAATCTAAACAGGTAATTTGGATCTATGCCTGTCTAAAAACGTTCTTGGGCTTATAGACCTAGCTTATTTATGCTCCAAAGGGCTAGAAAGGCTAGACTTGTGTCCTGTGTGTGTGTGCCATGCTAAAAATATATCTCCCGTTTTCCTAAATCTGTCAAGAGAAAGGTGCAGGATGATGTTATGTCGGTGTTTGAGCAGGGAGAGATACCCGTTGATGCTTATGCACAACTGATTCAGCCTGTGAGGACCAGCTTTTAGTGGTCTGCTCTGCTCCAAACAGAGAAAATAGGCTTGCATAATTTAGTGAAACACAAATATATAAAACATGTGCTGACTTAAACACTTATTTAGGGGAATTACTGGTTCACTGATGGGTTTGGACCTGGTTTGCAATTCGATTGTGTTCTCATACTTGTATACAATTCTTGTGTTTTTGTTTCTTTTCAAATGGGTTACTGATCTCTATACAAACAAGCTTGTGTGAATATTTTCCTGAACAGTTTCATACTGTAATTTACCCAAAGTCTCTTTTGACAAATTTATTAACAGAATGCTCAAATCTTTTCAATTAATTTTGCAACATACAGTACAAAACATTATTGTCTGTGAGTGCATTACACCAACATAAACATTTATGATGCCCACATCATATACTGTATGTATCAGTGAATATTTTCCTGCTGTTTCTCCTGCTTTATTCATACATTTAAAAAAATATAATGTATAGTGCACACAGTGTGTAACTCTGAAAGCAAAGACTATGTGTTAATTGCTATCTATCTATCTATCTATCTATCTATCTATCTATCTATCTATCTATCTATCTATCTATCTATCTATCTATCTAAATTGTGCTTCCTGGGTGATGGAATTGAACATTTTTGGGAACGTCAGTTCCACCAGTGCCACTTCCCAGTCTCTGGGCAGTTCTATTGTCTTGGCTACCTGAATGGTTAATGATGCTGTTGTGTTGTTGGGAAAAGTTCTGGCCGATGAATTACTCAGCAGTGTTATATAAAATCCATTTATGACTTTAGACATTTTTTTCTTGGTTTCTCAACTCCTTGTCTTTCACTTCTGAAGCCTAGACCCAACTGTTAAATTTCTTGTCCCAACCAAGCCATTTTACCAACACATGCTTGTTTCTACCATGCCCGTGAGTGGTTATAATTTTCTGGTTAGCATCGGGGTTTATTTTTTGTAACTCTTCTGCATAAAATGTCCCTTGAATTTCATCACCTGCGTAATCTTTTAGTTTATATACAGGTTTGATCCGTTTTAAAACAGTCCACGATGATAAATATCTCATCTGTAAACGACTGCTCATAGCCTTTTCGAATACACTTTTAATTTGGAAACTCGGACATGATCACCTATTTTCAAAGTGCACGGAGTAGATTTTCTTTGCCCGGCCCTACCATAGACTGTTTTTCAAACACTCAGATCATTTTCAGGAGTCACATCTACAGGTCTTGTTTTAATCGTGGTGTGAAAACTGTGGTTATAACTCTGCAGAAAGTCTGACAGGACATCTATATACCAAAGCATTGGCATATGTAAAATATTTCCACATTTTGATTTTAGGGTGCTATTGAATCGTTTTACTATGCTGGCCTTTACGTCGCTGTTCGTGACAAAATGTACAATATTGTTCTGTCTTAGAAGTTTTTGTACCAATGTGTTATAAAATTCTTTGCCTTGGTCTGTGTGTAGCTTTTTAGGAACTTGACCCTGTCTAAAGATCAAACTAAAACCCCAGAGAAACTTCTTTTCATGTCTTGGCCTTTTACTTACACAGCCCAAGCATATTTTGAGAGCACGTGAGGATAAATTTATATCCATCATTGGATTTTGAGTAATAAGGCATCTCTGCTAAATCTACTTGCCACTGGTAATTGATCATTGAAACAATTGTTCTGTTTCTCTTGAACCTCAGCTGTGCTTGTTTGTGCATACTGTAAGTGTATTGTTCACTCATCCATTCCAACACGTTTTTGCTTGACATTTCTTTTCTTTTTTTCCCATAGAGTGACTCTAAGATGGCCGGTGACGTATTTAAGCACAGTGTGAAAGATTGTTCAACTTTAAGGCTGAAGTCTCAAGACCTGTGTATTTTCTCAAACACTTATCAGCCATCGCAGTCACAGAGCCGGAATGATTTTAATGAAGCATTATGTAAAGTCTGTTATAGCTTACGTGGTCTGCACCTGTGTAAGAGATGTATTAACTGGGTCTTGTTTAGCATACCGTTTGGGTTCCGAATCTCAGGGTGGGCACACTTGTCTTTTACTAGAATTTAATCCTGAGGAAATGCACACTTGTGTTTCCAGCATCTGTCAACAGATCAGTATTTAAAGATTAATACACATGGTGTTTTATATGGTTAAACCCTTGTGTGGATTAAGAATTGTGAAACAGAGTTAAATTCATACTCTTAACTGTCTGAAGCAGTTTGTTGCTGAAGTAAACACTTTCGCCTTATACAAAAGACCATGCAACAAAGTCCAAGATTCGGACAGCAGCTTTTGAACTTGTCTGTAATCACCATTACTGTTATTTTTTTTAAAAACCAACATTAATTTACAGAAATCTAAGCAAATTGCATTATCCATGCTAAACAAGATCTGTTTGCGTTATATTTTCTGTCGGCTAACTGTTTGTTTTGTTTCTGTTGTCAGAGGAACCAAGACTCGGCAGCTAGAACAAGGGAAACCAGGTCCCTGCCCAGTGTGACACGTAATACAACCTATAGAAGGTTTTCTCGTTATATTGTATCTAATAAAAAAAGATTCATAATGACCATAATTGTTCGCTCAGTCATCTGGGCTTATGTGTTTAGCTCTGTTCAACATTGAGGGGAAAAATGTACGGAATGTCAAGAGAAAAAATACATACCAGATGGACACATTTTGTAATATTTGGTTCACTAAACCAATTATTGCATATAGACATAGCATCAATAAAGTTATTGTGTTTAAGACACCTTGTTATCTTCTACTTTATGATTTTCTTTATAAAGGGCATGGTTTTACAAGGTGGGCAAGGTAACGGGATGCCCAAGGGTTGTTTTGGGCTGTACTGCCAGGTTCCTTGGGTGTGTAATAGATTCTCTCTAAAGTTTTCTTGTACATCCTCTCGCCGGGGTCTGTCACTCACACTCTCTGTACGCACAATGGCTCTGTATGCACATAGGAGCAGAATGTCTGCTCCACCGCATTGATGACTTACCTTTTGACACCTTACAGGCAGACAACAGGCAGAGATCAGAGCGCGGGGGGAAATGCCCATTAACCAGGTGGCATATGGTGGGTACCGGAAATGCCAGGGGGGCGGGACATACACCTGTCAAAATTTATGAAGTATAATAGTGATGCACCTTTACTACTACTGCCGACTATTAGGAGTGTGTCATAGTTCGTAATTAAAATTGACACCAAGTGTGAGAATTCCTCAAAGAAAGACGCATTAAAATTAGGAGGTTTATACAATACTAGAAAGTGAGAATCTCCATGAATAACAACGGCAAGATAGTCAAATGACTTGAATTTACCAAAACTGATATCTTTACACTTTAACCGGCTCTAGTAAATGTTTGCTAAACCGCCACCCTTCTTTCCCTGGCGATGCGCACGAGTAAAACTAATTCGGAGGCGCAGATTCGATTAAAACAGCCCCACCATCTGAGCTAAGCCACGTTTCACTTAGAGCAACAAAATCAATTTTTCTATCACTAATAAGATCGTTGATGAAGAATGTCTTGTTGGTTAATGCTCTAATATTTAATAGTGCCATATTTAATGTTTCGGAGGAGAAGAGCTGAATTCTATGTGCGTTATGGTATTTGGAATAGAAATTCAGTTATTTTTATTAGTGCCGCTCTGTGCGTATTTTTAATTTAATCTGTAATCTGTTTTTATAGATTTAATACATTGTTCATCTAAAGGTGTAATTGAATTATTAGTGTTTATGCCGCACTGCCTAGATTTTTTACATGCATTGAGATTAGTTATTAGAGTAGTAATGTAGTGCACTTTTGCGGAAGACTTTGTTAAAGAATTATCATCTCCTAGCAAAGCATTAGCATTATGGAAGGGGTTAGGAGTAGAAATAGACAGTCAAGAGAGACAAATTACCTTAGCAATGTTTTCAGAGAGGACCATCCTGCTTTGAAGAAACTGCTTCATCTCCCAGAAGAGGTCCCAGTTGTCAATGAAAACAATGTTTTCATTCTCGCAGAAGCCTTTCAGCCAGTTGTTTAATCCCAGCAGACGACTGTAGTATTCATTTGATCTTCTAACGAGAGGTAGTGGACCTGAGATGAAGATCCTTGCCGACGGGGTCCTCTCCTTCATGGCTTTGATTAGTGCTGCGAAGTCAGCCTCGAATCTCTGACTATCGGTGCCTCACGTCGTTTACTCCTGCGTGTAATATAGTAAATCCCACTGCCCTGTTCTTGTGCTTCTCGTAGACTGTCGGTGCATGTCTCATAACATCTCGGACACGAGCACCGGGAAAACAAGAAACAAAAGATTTCTGATTAGGGCATGCGATGTTGAGATTTCTTACAATTGAATTAGCCATCACAATTACATCACCCGGGGTTAAAGGCAAACTGGGGGCGCGGAAAAGGTTGAACCGGTTCTGGGTCGAGATGCTCGCCTGTGCCAATGGAGGTGTTCTAGTCTGCATAGGTGAAACACGCCGAGGTCTTCATTGGTGGTGTCATCGCTCCGATGATGAGGCACAGAGGTGAAGCTCACTTGGCCTTGGAGGTGAGTGGCACAATGTGGAGTCGATGTTACTGAAATCCAGAGTGTTACGTTGATTTTAGATGGTGGGGATGATTTTTCCAGCAGCCGAGCCTTCAAATCCCTTAGGTACCTCTGTCTGGACAGGAGTTTCTGGAGTTGGTTGTCTAGAGCCTGGAGGTCTTCTATGACAACGGCGATGCGATTCATCTCACTGTCGGCCATTGTCTGCTTCTAATAATCATGGAGGATTATGACAAGGATATCACAAGCAACCTATACCACAATCTTTTTGGAGTCATTGACATCAGGTCTCAGTCAGCTCCTTACTTTTCCCTAGATATCGAAGGTTTGGGAGTGCACCAGCCGCTCTGGGCTGAATTTCCACTTCCTAAAGAGCCTCACTAGCTGGTCCAGAGATATGCCATACCTCAGCAGCAAACCTTGGTTTTCTGGCTATCATAATCCAAAGTAGCCTGTTCATTGAGGTCATAATAAGCCTGCCGCACCTCTTTCATCAGGATCAGTGTCAGTATGTGTGCCCGCTCTGTATGCTCTAAGTGATGATAGACCGCTGTTCTCTCAAAAATAAGGAAATATAGCTCAATGTCAGCATTCATTTGAAATGGTAATAATACCTGGGATAGAGTTTGCAACATGTGCTTGGTTCCACATCTCTGCCTTTGCAAGCTGAGTTCACTTTTTTCCTAGCTGTACCATCAAGGACTGCAGTTCACACACCATGGTCACTATTACTGATGTGATGTCCTGCTATTCTGTCATGATAGATCAGCAATCTTGCTGACAACAACACTGTAAGAGAAGAAGCAAACAAGCAAAAAGGTTTCTGGCACATCTGTGACCCTGTATAATGAAAATGCAACAAAAAAGATCAACATTTTTACATAGAAAATATTGACATCTTTTCAAATGGGAATCTGATGTAGAATTGATTCAAAGGTGGCTGAACTGCTGGTCATATGAGTTCCAGGTAGGAAGTGGTGGGGCCAGAAAACAAAAGTGTCGTCAGAGTTGGAACTGCTGTCAATATTCTGTTCTAAAGAAGAAGGAAGAGAGAAGACATTAGCACACAGTGCGAATCCTTGGTTCGGTGGGTAACTACCATCACCAGAGCCCATAAGCTGTCTCTGAAGAACACATACATGACAGCACCATATAACAAATAAGTGCATAAATGCAACAGAACTGGAAAGGATAAGTTGAAATGATGTACAAAATGGCAGAAGACAATAAACAAATAACACAGTTTTTGATACTGCATACCATCTAAAGTGCTTGGACAGGAGAACTGAGAGGAGAAGTAATAATGTCAGTGAAAATACGGAATTCAGAACAGATGAGTTTTAAGTTGATTTTTAAATTAAAAGCTGAATAAACACATCTACATGTTTTATAAAAGCCATTCCAAAGTCTGGGTGCAATAGAAATTAAATGTCTTTCATTCATAGAACACACTTTCATTTGGGGCATGGCAAGATTAGCAACAATGGACCCGATTGGACAAAAAGGACTCTGGCACTCCAGGAGGTTATTTATGCAGTCTACAGCAATGCCATTTAAAACTTGGTGTTCAGTCCTATGAGACAAAAAGAATCTTTGAAGACTGAACAGAACAAGAAGTATCTGAGTCTATTTGATGTGATGAAATCATGGCCAAGCTTCTCTATCAGAAGAAGACAGTAGTGCCAGAACACTGGATCTGTTTTCAGATGGAAGTAAGAAACTTTCTAAACTTTTTTAGGGCCAATTATTTTTTTTCCTTTTGTCCCACGGCTGAATATTTTTTCAAAAAACTAAGTTTTCTAAAAAGCACACAAAGCAAAGGTCTCACACATAAATCAACATAAAATACTTATTTATGACACATTTTACTCATTTCTATGTTCCATGAGCCTATACAGTATGTGAATTTACATACTTATTACATAAGGAGTGTCCACTAGCATGCTGCGTCGTTTGATGAAGTCCAGTAGCCAGCTTGCCTCCCATGGATCTATGTCTATATAGAATGTTGCCATAGACTCGTTAGCTATACGAGTATGTTCAGCACTATGACCATCTGGGAACCGTTCAGCTGATGCAGGTACCTGTGTTTCATTTTCAATTTCCAGATTTTATGCATCAAAATCGGAGTTTGATAACTGTCTGTGTAGTCCTCCCAACATTGCCATAGGCATATTAGCTGCACAGTCAGCTGGGGACTGAACAGCTGATGCAGGTACCTGACTTTTGTTTTCAATCTACAGATCACTTGTATCAAAATCAAAGTTTGATAAGTCTGATTCAGCAATAATATGCAAAAACTAAATATATAAATATGCATGGATTATTTTGCTTTGCACATTTGCTTTGCTCTTTTGCCCAATGTCGTTGCCATTCCAGATATTGTTTACACTACGCTACTTATGCACACGCAGGGATATAATGTCAAGTCAACAAGTGTAACAGTCCTCCTAGCAAAGAGGGTCTACCTCTAACATAACGGTGAGTTTTATTGACGTTTTTAGCTTTTATTGCCCTCTGCCCCAGGATGTCCACTTTAGTCCACATCTACTCTCAGCCCCTTATGTTGACAAAGTCAACATCTGCCCTAAACAAGTTAATGTGATTTATTTAAGTTGAATAAAAAAACAAGTCACTTAAAACAGCCCAAGAAAACTTGCCAATTATCATGAGTTGTATTTTGTTGCATTAAAATATTAAAAGAGTTGTGCTCCACTCATCATTGAACTTTTCAAGGCATATTGGGAGTGAGAAGATCTCTGATCAACAAATGCTTTTCGCACTGAAATATAGTACATTTGAGCATTATCCACCATCAGAGAGGACACAGTTTTGCTCACATCTCTGCCAGAATGGATGGCAACTTACCCAGTTGAGAGGACTTTACAGTTGAAGGGTGGAAGGATACTTTCTCTTGGGGCCATGAGTTTCCCTAATGCAGTAGATGGCAGCATCCCCTGGTGGATCTCATATGTGTGCACACCCACAGGGCTGCATGAGAACTGTAGTCCTGATGAGTAGCCCTGCTGGCAGGGGGAGCTAATGGGAGAGGACTTTGTCAATTTAAAGATGTTTTGCCTGGCCAGGCAGTGCTTCCTGTGTACAACATTTAGGCACCCAAAATACTCCCAGGTCTGGCATCAAAGATCCTGCTCTGCTTCACCCAGACGAGTTGGAGTCAGAAGGAAAAGGGTGAAGCTTGCTGGGGAGGAGGAGTTGTGAATTACTTTTATTATAATTTTTATGGAGTGGATGAAGAGCACACCTTTATAGTAATGTATAAAAGGAAAATAAATCCAGTCTTTTAAACCTGGGACTTGTGTCAGAGTAGTTGTGTCTGGGGTTTGGAAGTTGAAGTGCCATCTGCAGGTCACAACATATTAACATGATTATCCAGGCCCAAGACTATGAATAATATAGCGAGGTATACATAAAAGCAAGTGGAGAGTACAGGTGTTTGATGAACTCCATGTGTGGCCGACACTAGGACAGAGGTTTTGTTGCCACAACTGACAAACTTTTGCCTGTCAGTTAGGACTTAATCCATTGGACAGTTCTAGGGGACAGTATCAGAGATACGCATGGTACTCTACATTCTAAACAGTAGAATACTGTCAGATTGCACACAAAGATCTAATAGAATTAAACTACCGATTTTCTCAGTATCTGCTACCATAAGTAAATTGTCAGTTACTTGGAGTACAGCAGTTTCATATCTTAGCTGTTCCCTAAAGTTTGACTGAAAAGATTGTATTAGATTATTAGAAGTCAAGTGATTGGTGGTTTTGAAGTGTTGGGACCTAAGGACTGGTATAATATAATGGCTGAAGAAAAAACTACATCATAACATCAAGTTAAAGATAAATTAGGAAATAAAGCTTATCTCAAAATAACATAAAAATACTGAAAAATATTAACTAGCATGAAATGCAGGACCAAAAACAACACAATTTGATTAATTGCATCTTTTTTGATAATTTATTGTGATCAAATATATACTAAAATAAGCAACATGCACCTACCAGAAAACAACTAAATGAAAGTCTCAAAAACAAACAAAGATAAAAGACAACTCCATCAATGCAAATTCTCCCTCTCCTCCAAAACCACCTACAGTTCTCTGGATCTGTAAAGGAAAGTAGCAAGAGAAGAAGCATTCCCAAGCAGGCAAGTGATAAGGTAAAAGAAATGACCGTGATTACATTTCTGACAGGACTAGACCAGCCACACCATAGACTGCTGCCCAATCACTAAAAGTTATTTTGATTTGTGATTACTGCAGCACAAATATGGTAAAAGGGAATGCAGGCAATGAAAAGGCCATAGCAGAAACTCATTAGTCTCGCCCAAAATATGCTTCAACCTAGGCAGCCAGACAGCAAGTTCAAAAGGCACACCTTAAGATAGGTGGCTGCAGGTTTTCATTCTAAGCCTTTTCTTAATTAGTGACCCATTTTTGCTGTCAATTAACTTCTTTTGAATTCATTTTATTTGACTTGCTCTTGAAGGCTCAGACCCCTCAATTGTTTCTTTTTACTTAATTAGCAGCCAAACAATAATGAGATACAACATGAGCAAAAACAGGACCAGCAAACTGTGACCATCATACAATATCTGAAAATAAAGAAAGGTGAAGGTCTCAAGAATGTTGATCTGCTCTTAGAAAAGAGAAAATCCACAATTTCAGAAATTTCTGCTATTGTACAATGAGAGCAGCAACAAGCAATAGAATTAATGAACGTGTTTAATTAACGGCAAGACTCTGTACCTCATTAAGCAACTGGTTGGAGTGAAATTGGTTGGAGTTTGAGGCCCTGACTTAGTTGGTCTTCTGTTTGCTCACTTACTTCACATTTCACTTCTGTTTGGGTGCCATTTAAGGAAAGAAATGAAGCAATTCAGGGAAACATTTCTTAAAAACCAAGTCAATTAATTAAATTAATTAATTAAAATTAATTCAAAAGAAGTTAATTAGCAGCAAAAACAGATCACTAATTAAGAAAAGGGTTAGAATGAAAACCTGCAGCCCCTGTGGCCCTCCAGGACTGGAGTTGGGCACCCCTGCCTTAACACCTGCACAGGCACTAATTAGGGCACTGGCTTTAAAAGTGTAAAAATACTTTCAATTTGCAAAAATCCAGAAACATGGCTTTTAAGGGAGAGAAAAACAATAAACCCCTGCCTAAAAAAAGGCTAAGAAGGTTTCTTCATAAATAAGGAATTTATCTAAAGAAGCAAGAAGAGAATAATACATGGAAATAGGTAAAATAGCAAAACTAAGGCAAAAAGAATTTGGCAAAAAAGGCAATCCAAGGCAAACAGGTCGAAATCAAGACTGCAACCACAGAAAGCAAAAAAGTCCAAAAACAATACTATGAATCCCACTCCTCAATGATCAATGAACCTCTATGGAAAACATCTCCTCAACCTGAAAATATTAAGGCTGAGGGTGGTCCAAAAGATTGATTACATAGTGGCCCTGCCATCTTAGGCTTCCACCTATAAAACACATGGAATATGGTGTTGAAGAACATACTGTATGTACAACATATTTCATTTAAATAATATTTATCTAAAACAATATTTGACAAAAATTACATAAAAAGAAAGAAAACATGAAAAATAATAATTTTAAAATTAACAAAAATAATAATAAAGAAAATAAACATAAGTGAACAACACCTGGTTTTAATGAAACATCTACCCAGGTAAAGTTAAAGGTTGGAGTCCAGCATGGCTATATCTTCCATAGATAGCTTTGGAAGGGGTACATTTTTAAAGAGTTAAATGAATATACCATCCAAAAAAAATAAATTTTTTATCCCATGTTTTTTGTAGTTATGGTTCAGAAAATTTTAATCTCACGTTTTCATGGAGAATGGGGATAATAATATTTCTGATACAGTGCACTTTAACGGGGTCAGCAAAGGGCAATGCAAAACTCATAAAAAAATCCCAAGTTGTGTCACACAATCCACATCGTTTGTCTAGTTGTTTGCTCACACTCTCCAAAGCACATATTTTTTTTACCAAATCTACTGTTAAATAAATACTTCCAGAAAATTAGAGTAGTGCACAAAATCAAAGCATGCTCTAACAAATTTAAGATTATGAATAAAAGATTTACTGCCACTTCAATCATTGGTCAAGAACCCTGTATTTGACTCAAAAGCTCAAACTTTACTAAGTGAATGGACTTTACTGTTAACATTTTTCTCCAATAGAAGAACATGTATGCTGTTTGTTTTTACTGCCAAGGAGCATAGAACATTGTGAATGAAGAGTGTGTGTTCAGTTTAGCAGTTCATATGGGTGAAGAAGTGGCATTCGTACCACAGTGCGGACCAGGAAAAGCAGTCAGACAGTATGTCAATTAATAAGCAGCTTTGTATCTGCTAATAGTAAGTAAGTTAGTAAAATTACCAGTAAGGAAGGAAGTAAAGGAGTGAAAAAGAATATCACACATTACTTTGGTCTAAGCTGACCAGTGGTTGCACTGGGTGAAAGGTTAAACACTTTTAAAGAAGGGAGCATTCAACAGGCTTTGAACATTAGAACAATCTAGATGAGAATAGGCCATTCAGCCCAAAAAAGCTCACCAGTCCTATCCACTTATTTCTTCCAAAAAACCATCAAGTCAAGTTTTCAAAGTCCCTAAAGTCTTACTGTCTACCACACTACTTGGTAGCTTATTCCAATTGTCTATCGTTCTTTGTGTAAAGAAAAACTTCCTAATGTTTGTGCAAAATTTACCCTTAACAAGTTTCCAACTGTGTCCCCGTGTTCTTGATGAACTCATTTTAAAATAACAGTCTCAATCCACTGTACTGATTCCCTTCATAATTTTAAACACTTCAATCATGTCACCTCTTAATCTTCTTTTGCTTAAACTGTAAAGGCTCATCTCTTTTAATCTTTCCTCATAATTCAACCCCTGTTGCCCTGGAATCAGCCTAGTCGCTCTTCTCTGGACCTTTACTAGCACTGCTATGTCCTTTTTGTAGCCTGAAGACCAAAACTGCATACAGTACTCAGAATGAGGCCTCACCAGTGCATTATAAAGGTTGTACATAAGAGTTAAGAGCATAAGCATAAGAGCATAAGAGTTAAGGGTTAAGTCATTTGAATGCCTCGCTTGAGCACGTGTGTAACAATATATGCCAGCAGCGTTCTCTTCAAGTGACACAGAGCTCTGTTCAAAGACATAGATGGAGTATATTCTGGTCTTTCAGACAACCAAGACTCTGCCAACACCAATGCATCAAGTGGAATGATCAGCACAGCAGGACCAGAGTCTAAAGTCAATTTAAGTAGTGCGACGGTTTGGGTCACCATAGCCAAAATAGTTTGTAAAAATATCTTCGCTAATTTCTGCTTCTGGTGCAATTAAGTTTTGATTGTTAGGCTGAATTTTTTTTTGATATCCAGATGTCCACATCACCTACAATAGGTAGATAACTCCGTGTGTGTTATATATGTGTATATATATATACTGTGGGATATGGCCGGCTGTTCATCCCGGCCAATACCTCCACACCGCCAGATGGAGCCCTCCCGACAACATGGAGGTGACCCGAATTCCAGCAGGGCATCATGGACATTGGAGATTTTCTTCGCAGCCCTGCTGGATACCATGGGGGCCTCCAGAGGACGCTGCAGGGAGGCATAAGGATTTTTATTTGCACTGTAACCCGGAAGTACGTCCTAATCACAGGGACAGAAGAAATTACGTACTTCCGGGATGAAGAAAAGGAGTTTTCATCTGACCCGGAAGTGTTAAGAATCACATGAACTGAGGGATCAGAAGCACTTCCAGGTCAAGCAATTTAAAAAGACGATTGGAAACCCCAGCAGATTGATCCGAGCTGGGAGGAAGGGTGACTGAGTTGCTGGGTGGATTGGAGGATTGTTAATTGTTGTATTTGAGAATTGTATTATTGATTTATTAAAGTATAGTGGAGGTGGAGGTGCTTTGTGCACATTATTATTATAATAAATTCAATATTTGGACTTTTATCTGGTGTCTGGCATCTGATCTGAGGGTTCAAGGGGACGATAGCGCCCCCTATCTGTCACTATATATATATATATAAATAGTTTTTTCTTTCCTTTACTTTATATTTTTTTCTGTGTATCATTTTGAATTATTTTCAGACAGGGCTGTATGTGTAATTAGTGTAATATATATATATATATATATATATATATATATATATATATACTAGCAAAATACCAGGCTCAAGCAGCGGAGAAGTAGTGTGTTAAAGAAGCAATGAAAAAGAAAAGGAAACATTTTGAAAATAACGTAACATGATTGTCAATGTAATTGTTTTGTCACTGTTGTGAGTGATGAGTGTTGCTGTCATATATATATATATATATATATTTACACACACACACACATAAACATATATATATATACATATCTATACATATACACATAAATATACACACACACATATATACATTGTGGCCCCCGCCGGGGCTGGAGCCCCGATGCCGGTTTATCCCGTGCGGTTGCCGGATGGGGCTGGAGCCCGGCCGGGAATCCTTGGAGGACCGGAGGAGGGCGAGTGCCTCCTCCAGACGGAGTGGGGCGTCCCGTCCTGGTTAGGCAAGGGGCCTCGGGTACAGGGCTTGAAGCCCAGCCCTAGGGACCCGTGGCCACCGCCAGGCGGCGCCCGGTGCCTAATTATCCCGAGCCGCACTTCCGCCACACCAGGAAGTGCCGGGGAAGACTTTGTGTGGCACCCGAGAGCTGCCAGGAAGACAGCCGACACTTCCGCCACGCTTGGCGTGGCTAGAGGCAGAAGCACCTGGGGCTCATCCGCATTATTTAGGGCCCTCCAGTGATTGGTGGAAGTCGGGAGGAAGAAGGACTGAGCTGGAGAGTGAGGACAGGAGGCGGTCAGGAAGGCACAAGAGACTGTGGGCCTGGACTTGGGGAAATCGGTGCGAGGAGGCACTGGGGGTGCACGTGAGCACGTACTGTAAATAATATTAGTGTAAATAAAAGTGTGTGGAGCAAAGTATGCTGTCCGTCTGTCTGTGCCGGGGCCAGCCTTCACAACATACATATATATATATCTACATATATACACACAAATACATATATATATATATATATATATATATATACATACACACACATATATAAACATATATACATATACGTACATATCTACATATATACACACACAGCTATTTCGTATCAGTGCAATACGCTGCTTGTTAAAACGGATAAATCCCGCTCTTACGTGCAAGTCTGCGTGGATATTATGAACTATCGTATTTGTTCAAGTTCTATTTAAATTTTAAATAGAAGGAATTTTTATTTAGTCGACAGAAATATCTTTGGTAGGAATGGTAAAAACAGACAGGAATATTATTTGTGAATAAATCAACTCAAACCTTAAACAACTTATAATATTTTGCTCTCCATAAAAATATATCCTGTCTAAATTATACAAGTTAGAAATAAAGTAAACGTTAAAAGAACAAACATTCAAATTTCTTTTCTCTTATGTAATTTTATATAAAAATAAACTTAGATTTTAAATATCCCAAAAGATTTTGCTCTCCATAAAAATATATCCTGTCAAAATGATACAAATTCAAATATGAACATGCTGCATATCAAAACCTGGAAATAAAAATAAAATGTGTTCCTTTCAGCAATAACAAATCAAATCATTCAGTTGTCTTTGCTCATATGTCATTTTAGAGCTGGACGCCTGGCATCTTTTTGGCACTAAGTTCGTTTATGTTCGGTGTGAGGTTCTGTGTTGTGGAGATTCTCAGGATGGATTGCAGGTGCTCATCAGTGAGGCGACTCCTGTGTGCTGTTTTGTTAGTCTTTATCACTGAGAAGAGCTTCTCACACAGATATGTGGTACCAAACATGCACAAGGTTCGAGCCGCATGTAGACGGACTTTTTTTGTTCTTCAAAGTCACCAAAGCGCCGTGCAAACTCAGTGCGCCAGTTTATCAGCAAAGTGCGATTTGGGAACACCGTAGTGACGACTTGGTTTAACATTACTTGGCAACAGGGAAAGTGGGGCAAATTGCACTGGTGCATTTGTGTCTCCCATAAAAGCAGCTTCACTTGAAATCACTTTGTGATTGTGCACGGGTAAAAACGTCCGCTGAAGTGTCAGATTCTTATTTAATTCTTCTGCTTTCTGTATCTTCTGCATTGCATTCAGGTTACCCTGATGTTTTGTCTCATAGTGCCGTCTTAGATTAAATTCTGTAATTACAGCCACATTAGCTCCACAAATGAGACACATGGGTTCAGTAAACATATACTCAGCCTCCCATCGGTTTTTAAAGGCTCTATTTTCAGAATCAACTTTTCTCTTCAGCATCGTGTGAGCTAGCTTTGCAATAACTTGCAGCATCATAAGCTACACTTGATTAACGCGGTAAGTGTTCGGCAAGGCAGCTGAAGCGCTGCATTATGGGATCTGTAGTTTATTGTGTTACCAGCGCTTCATATACCCGGCCATTAATAACAATAATACAGTATATAAAATGATCTCGGCGGATATAATTACACGCCGGGCCGGATGTGGCCCGCGGCCCTTGAGTTTGACACATATGGACTAAATAGAACTTGAAAAGATATATTTTTCAAATGTGATCGCGCAATTCAGATAGAGTTGACGCGCACTACAGCCTGCATGCCTCAATAAGTCATCCTCCCCTCGCTCTTACTTTTTACCGTTCATCTAATGAATACACTGAGTATGGCTTTACCAAAACAATCATTGATGGCGAATAAAGTATCCATTATTCGAGTATGTAGATCGGGATATATATATATATACATATATATATACCCGCGTATCGCAGCGGAGAAGTAGTGTGTTAAAAAAGCTAGAAAAAGAAAAGGGAACATTTTAAAAATAACGTAACATGACTGTCAATATACAGTATTTGTTTTGTGAGTGTTACTGAGTGTTGCTGTCATCAAGGATTTGATTATCATTATTTCTTTCAATCAGGTTCGTATTTGGAAGATGTGTTGTGTTCAAGTTACATTCCGTGTTTGTAAATCGTTGTAAATGTAGGAACCCCAGGAAGCACTATCCAATGAGAAAAAAAGGGGAAGTTCGTGCGATATGGGGTGACTGATGCGGGCCAATCGCTGTTGAACTTGAGGTGGCCTGATTTTGGTCACGAGATGGGGCGTGATTGAGTCTAGCTGGTTAAGAGGGTGTGTAACCAGCGATAGGGTTTTTTTTTCTTTTTTTGTCGTGACAAGGGAAAGAAAAGAAGAGGGGGGTCATCTGATTTTGGAGACTAGGATATTGACTGTGATATCTGGCCCAAGTGAAGAGTGACGACACTTCCCGATATTAAGTCCTCACTTCGTTACGCTGCGAGGTGTGTGTTACTCGCATGCCTAGAAACGGGAGAGACATTTGAGTGAAACGAGCGAGAACGGACGATAAAACAATTATCACCGCCTAAGTCTTCAGCAGTGCCGCTAACAGGACAGAGTGGGCATTTCTTCTTTCGACGTGGATCGACTGAATCCATTTGGGATCTCAAGACGGCTCGTGAACGACGCTGAGTCTTCGTGTTGTACGGTGAATATACGATTGCTTAATTAACTCATCAGAGAAAGTAAGTGGACACATTTTTTTTTGGAAGGATTGATATTGAAATTCATCTTCTGTTTAGTGCACCAACGAATGGGCCCCAACGTTAATGATCGATCCAACTTTTGAACTATTTGACGGACTCACGTACTTTTGTGAATTGTATATTTTTTTTCTCGAGTGTTGAACTCCCCTGGAAGGGATGAGGTATTGTTAGTTTGTTTTTTTGGGGTTTTCTGGTATTAGATAGTCCTGAGGGGAAATAAGGTCTTTGACCAGGGTTTTAACTGAGTTGCTAGTTATCCCAATAGACAAAGTTAAAAGGAGAATGGAGAAGAGGTTTATGTTTTTTTTATTTGACCACTATTATATTATTGTCATAAAATAAATCATTATTTTGTTTTCTTGTTACAAATTTGTAGTCTGGGTTTCATTAAGACTAGAGAGGCAAGTTACTGCTAAAGTTTAAAACTGAAAGTAAAGACGTTACCGGCCTAATTCACCATTCAACCAAGAGCACCTGGCTGCAGCCACTGTGGAGCTCCACAGTAAGCGGAAACACGTGACCTCCACAGTCGGAGCGGAAACACGTGACCTCCACAGTCGGCGGAGACCGCCTTCAAGCATTCACACATGCGTTAAACAGATTGGGCTGCACCGTAAAGTGTGATGACGTAGCCTTTCAATACGCACGCGCACGCAGATCGGGCAGGCAACGAGAGGGATCTGGCTGCAGCCACTGTGGAGTATGGAGGAATATTTCGGACAAAATGAAATAAATAAATAAATGCGTAAATAAATAAAAGTACTGTGAAATGTGAGCATAAATAAATAAATGTGTCATGAAATGAGAGCATAAATAAATAAGTCACGAAATATATTTTTCGTTGCTTATTTATTTATTTCATTTGTCCGTAACATTCCTGCAAACCGTCATGAAATACGGCTTGAAATAAAACTGTCACTTTCACTCATCAAAGTTGAGAGGGTGGGCTCTAACACGCCCTCTAGTTACTGATTGGTGAATCGATAGCACAACAATTAATTAGAAAAATACTTACTACTCCCGATGAAATGGATTCTGCCGAATATATTACGTATTTCAGAGAGAGAATTGAAGATTTATCGGAAGAAATGACAATGTTGGCGGCCCTTTTAGACTCCGGTATAGATGAAACTATTTTTGAAATTATCAAAGAACAGGTGGAACAGACTCTACTACACTCCAGTTCAGGTGATGCAGTTCGCTGCTCTGGACGTCCATCCTTTGACATTCCAGCTGAGTCAATAGACCACCTTCTGTTATGCGGTTTAAAAGTACGACAGATTGCAGATCTATATGGTGTATCGGAGAAGACGATCACAAGGCGAATGAACCAGTTTGATATACGGTAAGCTGCACCGGCTGTATTAGTTTAGGTACTTTGACATGGAATACCCAAAGCAGCGTCAACTAATATTTTGAACTGAGTATTTGACCCTTGTTGTACGAGTATAAAGTCAGGTGCATATTCGCAGCTACTTTTTCAAACAACTCTACAGCTCTGATCAATGGTAAAGTTGTTCAGTTCAAAATATTAGTTCAACAGCTCAACAGTTCAGGGTCTCCTTTCTCATATTTTTCATTTCATAATGTGCCCATGGTGGCACAGTGGGTAGCGCTGCTGCCTCGCAGTTAGGAGACCTGGGTTCGCTTCCCAGGTCCTCCCTGCATGGAGTTTGTATGTTCTCCCTGTGTCTGCGTGGGTTTCCTCCCACAGCCCAAAGACATGCAGGTTAGGTGCATTGGCGATTCTAAATTGTCCCTAGTGTGTGCTTGGTGTGTGTGCCCTGCGGTGGGCTGGCACCCTGCCTGCGGTTTGTTTCTGTGCCTTTCGCCCTGTCTTGGCTGGGATTGGCTCCAGCGGACCCCCATGACCCTGTAGTTAGGATATAGCGGGTTGGATAATGGATGGATGGATAATGTGCCAAATGTTTTCAGTGGATGGCTGGTCTGGACTAAAGGCAGGTCAGTTTAGCACCACAGACTCTTCTGGTACATTGCCATGCTGGTGTGATACATGCAGAATGATGTTGCTGAAATAAGCAAAGCCTATCCTGAATAGGAGATATCATCTGGGTGGCAGCATATGTTCCTCCAAAACCTCTGTGTATTGTTCAGCATTAATGCTGCATTTGCAGATTCGCAGGATACCCATGCCATGTGCACTAATGCTCCCCAATACCATCACAGATGCTGGAGTTTGAATTGTCTACTGGTAACAAGCCGGATAGTCCTTCTTCTCTTTAGCTTGAAGGAAACGGCATCTATGATTTCCAACAAGAGTTTCAAATTTTGATTCATTAGACTACAGTACAGTTTTCCACTTTGCCTGAATTAGTTCTAAATAAACTTGGGGCCCAGAGAAGGCAGTATTGTTCCTACATCATATTTTTATTTGGTTTCTTCTTTCCATGGTAAAGATTTAACATGCATTTATGGATGCAGGCATGAACTGTGTTCACAAATGATGGTGTTCAGGAGTGTTCCTGAGCTCATGCTGTGACTTAAACAACAGAATCGTGTCTGCTCTTAATGCAGTGCCACCTTTGGATTTCTTCATAATGAAATCTCTCTATTATAAAAAAAAATCCTGTAGAATGAATGACTAGGAAACGATACGTGATCTTCACGGTAACATCACGAAAGACAAATAAAAGAACCGTGAGATGAAAGAGAATAGACAAAAATAAAAAGCACACACAGATACAGGTGTCTCAGTGCATATAAAGCGTGTATACGACAATATGTTATAAATGAAACGTTGACGAATAAAAGACCACATTAGCACAAAAAAAAGGAAATTAATCATCAGAACCAGGTGTAACTGAAAAAATAGCAGGACAACGTGAGGTCAGAAATAAAAGGAAATGAGCAGAAAACAAAGTATTTTCGCATTCGCATCATTCAATGCACAAAACGTAGATTTGCAAAATAATGAAACATGCTATGACAATCTGTGGACCCGCAACAGTTAAAGCAAGGACAAGTTTAATTTCAAAGAAAACACAATTCAGTCAGGTGTATATTTATGATCACAGAGAAGCAGAGACACAAAGTAGCAAAAAAGACAGTGACTGGATAGGCTTTAAAAAGATCGAAGGGCAGTGTGTCAGCAGTTTCTTCAATTTTTTCCCTACAAAGGTTTATTTTGTGGAGATTTTTTCTGGTCTTCTTAGAGGGTCAAGGCTGGGGGGCCGTCAGGAGGCAAGGCCTGTTAAAGCCCATTGAGGCACTTCTTGTGTGATTTTGAGCTATACAAAAAATAAATTGTATTGTATTATATATCCGGTAAACCAAACACGGGGGTGGGTGAGCGAAGCAAGCAGGGGGCGGAGCCCCCTAGTTATTTAAAATCTGTCCCAGCACCAGTTTAGTTTCCCTAGCTGCCTCTGTCATAGGACTTTATTGCTAAAATGCAACTCACAGTTGCAAGGCAGCACAATCCCAGAAGTAGTGTAACACCTCAAAAACTGACACTTCAGAACTGTCTTTATCCATGTCTGTGAATTAAATGAAAATACATTTTTGATTGCATGAATGTGTTATTCCTAATTATGATTCATGGTTACAGAGTTAAAGAATACCCTTTTCCCATTACAACTTGGGATTATTTATTGGCTTGGACAAAAAAATTAGACAGACGTTTGGTTAATAATTCTTAACAAGTAAAACCACAGTCATGGTGACTTCCATTCAAAAATCTTTGCCATCTACATAAAGTGGTGAAATAGGTGTGTTCTGCTATACTATTATGTCATTTGGACTTATTTCTTCCCCAAACTCTTTACAAGCGATTTTGTCAACCATTTTGGCAGGAATGTTAGGGGTTGTCATTTATTTTGATGATATGGTTGTGTATGGCCTGATTTTCTCTATCCATGATGAACATCTCCACAGAGCACTGACCAGACATAATCTCGCTCTTAATGGGGATGCATACAGTTTATGTATTCTGCCAATTCAATTAAGTTTGTGGGTAGCTAATTGATGGCAGGTGGTTTAACCCCTGTCCAGACTAACACAGATGGAATTCAGAGAATTCCAGAGCCCACATCAGTAGCACATGTAGCTTCATTTTTGGATATGTCCATGCACTATCTACCTTTTCTTCCATAGGACTCTCCCACTACTGCCCCTTTACATTAGGTTTTGAAAAAGGATGCCAATGAGCATGAACGCCAGTTAGCAAGGAGTCTTTTCAATAGCTAAAAGCCCATTTTATCTCCTCACCTGTGCTGGCACACTTTGACCTCAATTGTCCCACTATAGTCATCTATGATATGTCTGGAGCTGCTCTTGGGAGTGTGCTGTTTTAGTTTTAGAAGGGGACTTAGACACCAGTTGAATTTGCGTCTAGAGCTGTTAGGCCAGGTGAGCAAAAATACTCTGCAAGTGAGAGGCACTGACATGTACAGTATCTGGACTTGTGAATAGTGACATATATATCTGAAGAGTAGTGCATTTATTCTAAGAACTCACCACTAAACCCTCACTGCCTTATTCACACCATCCAGTCCTGGCCACCATCCAATCAGAGCGCACCAATGGTCTGAGTGTCTCCAATGGTACAATTTTAAAGTTCAGTATGCCCAGGGACACAACAATGTGGTGGCAGACTTGCCGTCTCATTCTTCAGTAAATCCAGCCACAGCTTCCTGTCCTGATACTGAGGAACTTGAATTATTTTCAGCTTCTACACATACCTTTGCCTGCACCAATCTGTCTACTGCTGCTGCAAGCCTCACAAGAAGATCCTGTGCTCTCTCAAGTTCAGCCTTTTATCAAGAAGGGGTGGCTTGCTCAAGTACCTTCTTAGCTAATACCACTGTGTTCTGTCAAGGATTATCTTACTTGTTGTAATAAAATGCCTGCATAATGCTATCACAAAGAATAACATTCCATGGGGTGTACTTATTTGTTTACATGTCTGTGCATGAACATATCACTGATACACCAATCACCCACCCACATCACCAACCATCCATACATCCTCTTCCACTTATCCGCGATTGGGTTGCGGGGGCAGCAGCTTGAGCAGAGATGCTCAGACTTCCCTCTACCCAGCCACTTCTACTAACTCTTCCGGGGGAATCCCAAGGCGTTCCCAGGCCAGCTGGGAGACATAGTCCCTCCAGCGTGTCCTGGGTCTTCCCTGGAGCCTCCTCCCAGTTAGATGTGCCCAGAACACCTCACCAGGGAGGCGTCCACGAGGCATCCTGATCAGATGCCCGAGCCACCTCATTTGACTCCTCTCGATGCGGAGGAGCAGCGGCTCTACTCTGAGCCCCTCCTGAATGACTGAGCTTCTCACCCTATCTTTAAGGGAAAGCCCAGAAACCCTGCGGAGGAAACTCATTTCAGCCACTTGTATTCGCGATCTCGTTCTTTCGATCGCTACCCATAGCTCATGACCATAGATGAGAGTAGGAACATAGATCGATTGGTAAATTGAGAGCTTTGCCTTACGGCTCAGCTCCTTTTTCACCATGACAGACCGATGCAGAGCCCGTATCAATGCGGATGCCGTGCTGATCCGCCAGTTGATCTCATGCTAAATTCTTCCCTCACTTGTGAACAAGACCCCGAGATACTTGAACTCCTCCACTTGGGGCAGGATCTCGCTCCCAACCCTGCGAGGGCACTCCACCCTTTTCTGGTTGAGGACCATGGTCTTGGATTTGGAGGTGCTGATTCCCATCCCAGCAGCTTCACACTCAGCTGCAAACCAATCCAGAGAGAGCTGAAGATCACAGCCTGATGAAGCAAACAGGACAACATAATCTGCAAAAGGCAGTGACCCAATCCTGAGTCCACCAAACCGGACCCCCTCAACGACCTGGCTGCGCCTAGAAATTCTGTCCATAAAAGTTATGAACAGAATCCGTGACAAAGGGCAGCCCTGGCAGAGTCCAACTCTCACTGGAAACGGGTTCGACTTACTGCTGGCAATGCAGACCAAGCTTTGACACCGGTTGTACAGGGACCGAATAGCCCTTATCAGGGGGTCCGGTACTCCATACTCCCAGAGCAGCCCCCACAGGATTCTCTGAGGGCCTTTTCCAAGTCCACAAAACACATGTAGACTGGTTGGGTAAGCTCCCATGCACCCTCCAGGACCCTGCTAAGGGTGTAGAGCTGGTCCACTGTTCCGTGACCAGGACAAAAACCACACTATTCCTCCTGAAATACGAGATTCAACTATATGATGGGCACTCCTCTCCAAGACTCCCGAATAGACTTTTCCAAGGATGCTGAGGAGTGTAATCCCTCTGTAGTTGGAACACACCCTCCGATCCCTCCTTCTTAAAGAGGGGGACCACCACCCCAGTCTGCCAATCCAAAGGCACTATCCCCGATGTCCATGTTGCAATGTTGCAGAGGCATGTCAACCAGTACAGTCCTACAACATTGAGAGCCTTGAGGAATTCCGAGCGTATCTCATCCACCCCTGGTGCCCTGCCACCAAGGAGTTTTTTGACCACCTCGGTGACCTCAGTCCCAGAGATGGGGGAGCCCACTACTTCGAAGTACCCCCCCTCTCGCCGACCCACAATGTCCTGAGTCAAGGTCAGTGCGCACCATCCCCACCATATACAGTGTTGACACTGCACTGCTTACCCCTCCTGAGATGCCGGATGGTGGACCAGAATCTCCTCGAAGCCATCCAGAAGTCATTCTCCATGGCCTCCCCAAACTCCTCCCACGCCTGAGTTTTTGCCTCAGCAACCACTGAAGCCGCATTCTGCTTGGCCTGCCGGTACTTGTTAGCTGCCTCCAGAGTCCCACAGGACAAAAGGGTCCTGTAGGACTCTTTCTTCAGCTTAATGGCATCCCTCACCACCGGTGTCCACCAATGTTTGCAGGGATTGCTGCCACGACATGGCCCATTCAGACTTAATGTCCCCCACCTCTCTCAGGACGTGGTCGAAGTTCTGCAGGAGGTGGGAGTTGAAGCTACTTCTGACAGGGGACTCTGCCAGACGTTCCCAGCAGACCCTCATAACACGTTTGGGCCTACCAGGCCTGACCGGCATCCTCCCCCACCATCGAAGCCTACTCACCACCAGGTGGTGATCAGTTGACAGCTCCGCCCCACTCTTCACCCGAGTGTCCAAGATATGTGGCCGCAAGTCCGACAACATGACCACAAAGTCGATCTTTGAACTGAGACCTAAGGTGTACTGATGTCATGTGCACATATGAACACCCCTATGCTTGAACATGGTGTTTGTTATGGACAATCTGTGACAAGCACAAAAGTCCAGTAACAAAACACCGCTCGGGTTCAGATCAGGCAGGCCATTCCTCCCAATCACGCCCTTCCAGGTCTCACTGTCATTGCCCATGTGAGCATTGAAGTCTCCCAGCAGTACGAGGGAGTTCCTAGAAGGTATGCCCTCTAGCACCCCCTCCAGGGACTCAAAAAAGGGTGGGTACTCCAAACTGCTGTTCGGCGCATACGCACAAACAACAGTTAGGACCCGTCCCCCCACCTGAAGGTGGAGGGAGGCTACCAAACCCCAATGAACAGGCTCCAAGTCGGGGGGCAATAAGTATGTCCACACCCATTCGGCTCCTCTCACTGGGGGCAACTCCAGAGTGGTAGAGAGTTCAGCCCCTCTCAAGGAGATTGGTTCCAGAGTTCAAGGTGTGCGTCGAGGTGAGCCTGACTATATCTAGCTGGAACCTCTTGACCTCGCGAGATGTCAGGTAATTGAAAGGAACTACTCTGGGTGTCTCTCTCCTAGGAGGTTTGGTTTTGCCAATGTGCTCACCACTGTTGTGTATTAGCAGTTAAGCGTGTTTGTTTCCTCTGAGTTAGAGCCCTTACCCCAACTCCACCTCTCACTTCTGGGCCGGAGAGACACACACATACACTTCCACGTGTAGATGTTTATTTATAAGATGTACTGTATATATACAGTATATTAGTGCTGGGCAATGATTAAAATTTTTAATCGCGTTTAAACACAGACAATCACAAAAATCACATTGTTATGCGCAAAATTCAATAATTAACTCAAAAGTAATGCATTGTGTTTATTTGGATTGCAAACACTTTAAACAAATAAGGTGCTTTTTAACAGCAGTATTCTCTTTAAATAGTAGCAGAGAAAATATTTCTTGTAAATCTCAACTTAACCATTAATGTAGTCAAATCAAATATAAAACCAAAGCTATTTGCCACTGCCAGGGCATTAACGTTTTATCTAGTTCAGTGTTTCCCAAACTCGGTCCTGGGGACCCCCTGTGGCTGCAGGTTTTTGTTCCAACCAGATTCCTAATCAGTGACAACACCTGATAGCACTGAGCGCATTTAATTAGCTGGGAATTTTTTTTTCTTTTATTCGACATTCAGAAAAGCATAGCAGCATGATTTTTACATTTATAAGACATTTAGAAATACCGTATTCCTGCTTTTGCTATAGATTTAAATACTTAGCTCTCTTTTGTTAATTTCATTATATTTTGGCCTCTGTGCAGTTTTTCCCCCTTCGTTGTATCTTAATAATGACAATTAAAAACGGGCAGATCAGACACCAAGTCAAACAATACTGAATAATCAAAGGTTGCAACTACTTTAGAGTCAGACCCACTAATTAGTAAATAATAGATTAATTAAACAATTAGAACACCTTGAAAAGTAGAATGAAAATCAAGATGAAAATACTGTTAAAAAGAAAAAAAAATACATTATTCCTATATAACTGCTTAGTACATTTTAATATATTTTTTTTTATCAAACTTAGTTTTCTAACTTCTATATTGTTCCCTAAACAAAAAACTTGGGAAAAATCAGTTCACTTAATTAGCCCAGGAGTCCAATTAAAAACAGAAGCTGGTTGGAACAAAAACCTGCAGCCACAGGGGGTCCCCAGGACCGAGTTTGGGAAACACTGATCTAGTTTGTTATAGAAAAACAAGTTACCCTCACAGTCCAGAGCCATGATCATAACATTATATAACAGGCACCTTCCGAGCAACAGCAAGTTAATATTTCTAAATCTGTTTTCTTTTTTATCTGAACAGATACCAGCAGAAACATTTTTTTTATCAGGGAGCAGCATAAACAGTCTATATTCAGTAGTAACTCTTTGAGGGCTAATATTTTTTTGAAAAAACTCACTTTTCTGAGAAGCGCACAAAGCAATGGTTTCACACATAAATAGACATAAAAACGTCCGTTGCTGTCTGTTGTGCCTGCCTGTTTGCAGTTTACAGCTGCGTGAGGGGTGGCTCGACGGCCAGCATGAATGCACAGTGGGCTGGCAGCCTAGCTGTCTTTGTGAGACAGGTGCACGGGGGTGGCAGTTGTAGTGAGACGCAATATGGTTTGTACCTTCTGTCATTATAAGTGTCTGTCATCCCAAGTTAACATTACCATCAGTGCTTCAGCTACACGAACGTGTTCAGCACCACAATCAGCTGGGGTGCAATCAGCTGACAAATCAGAGTCCAATTCAGCAATAATACAAACAAAGTCATCCACAAATTATTTTGCTTTGAGTATTCACTTTGGTGTCTCTCCACATGCCATTTTAGAAGCTGCTAATGCACACACAGGGAATTGAAGTCAAATCAACAAAGCTAACTTTCCTTCTAGCAAAAGTGTATCGAAAAGTGCTGTAACAAGAAGTTCACTGATCTCTATCGATCGCTAGCAAGACTGTGGCTTTCAAAAATAATACAGTAATAATAATAACAGAAATTAACGCGCGATATAATAATTGTCGGTGTTAATTAATTAATGCGTTAATGTGATAATATTGCGTTAACTTGCCCAGCCCTAATGTATATACAGTATATATATATATATTGTGGAGCCGACCTGGACACAGACAGGTGGACATGTTGTTAAATACCACCACACGTTTATTTACAGAATTATTTACAATTAATTGGTCACTCAGACCCAGTTCAGTAAGTGCACAAACCCCAACACACACAGTCCTGGCCACAAATGCCTTCTTCTCGGGCCGCCTCCTCTCTCGCCTCATCCTTCTTCCACCCGACTCTAGCGCTGAATGAATGGAGACGGCCCCTTTAATGCAGTCCCCGGATGAGCCCCAGGTGTTCCCGGCATTCCTCCCTTGGCCACGCCCCAGCGTGGCGGAAGTGCCGGCTATCCTCCCGGCAGATCTCCGGGTGCCGTCCTAAATCTTCCCCCCAGCACTTCCTGGTGTGGCGGAAGTGCTGAGGTAACGGGTCCCCAAGGTATTGGTGCGCCTCCTGGCGGTGACCACGGGCCCCTACAGGGTGGAGCTTCCATGCCCTGTACCCGTGGCCCCCAGACCAACCAGGAAGGCGGCCCCCACGTGATCCAGGGTGGGCTTTGACCCTCTTCCGGTCCCTCACGGCGTCCCGGCCGGGTCGTTGTCCCTGGCATCCCTGACAGTGCCCCACAGCCAGCGAAGACCACTCGGGGGAAAGAGCGACCCGTCCCGTGAGGACAGCACAGCCCCGAAGCGGGTCCTACTCCAGGAAAGCCGGGATCCGGTCCCGCTCTCCAAGCAGGGATAGGGGCGGAGACGCGGCCTGAGCACCACCACTTGGTGCTCCCCTGTGCCTCGCACAGATTGCGCTCCCCCCTCTTACCGGCACCCCCTCCGAGGCCTCCGCGCCCCTTTGGTCGGAGTCACTCGCTCCCTTGCAGCCTCCTCCAGCCGTGGTGGCACCCGCACACCAGCTGAGAGATCCTTCAGCAGACAGTCCGACGTCTGAGGGCAGGTCCCCAATGAAGGGGGTCCTACTGCTTGCCCGGGGTCCGTTCCTGCAATAGAGAAAAACACAGGGGCAGAGGCACCCTTCCTGTGCCACGCACTGGCAGGGTTCCCCCTCCATTCGGCACCCCGGCACTTGCCTGTTCAGCACCCTCTCTGTGGCTTCCGTGTCCCTCTTGATGATGGAACCTCCGCACCGCCTGTGCTCTCTCTGGCGGCCTCAGGGATTCACTCTGCCCCCGCAGAGGGCGGCCAGCACCCGGACGCGTGCACCCAGCACCGTGTCCGAACATATCAGAGGAACCAGCACTCAGCCTGCCATTCCTCCTGTCACTCTGGGACACCCTGATGGTTTGAGACTCCTTACTACAAAGAAAGAGCCTCTTTCCCATCTGCATTCCTACAGTGCGGCGCGAGACCGTGGCCGACTTGGGGCGGAGGGCGCTAGGACCCGGGGCACTCGGCAGCCCGTGTCCAGGCACCATCCTCACGGACTCCCCCCTCGCCGCACGCGCAGCCCGTTGCGCCGCATCTCCTGTCGGTGGGCTGCTTACTCGAAGCTGATCCTTGGCATCACAGCCATGTTCAGCAGACCCTCCTGCATGCTGTACGGAGTCAGCTGTACTCACCGTCTCCGCCGTACCGCTCTGGCTGGAGAATCCAGCGCCGCGCCATCGGATCACTACTCGTAGCTCCTCTATGGATGCGACTGCCTTCCTCTCCAGTTCCTGCATCTCCGCCCGGAGGGCACGTAGCACCTGGAACAGACGCTGCTCCGTGGGCTGAAGGCACGCCTCCAGCTCCGCCAGAGCAGCCGGCAAAGACAGGAAGTTAACCGACGCGGAGCTTACCTGTCTGTCAGCCTCTGACGCTGGCCACTTCCTGTGGGCCTTCTCCTCCAGCCCAATCGGGTCTTCCCCCTGCCCGTGATGGACATTCCTTGGTCCCGCCTCTCTGCAGTCATCGGTGGGCACACAGGACACGCCGTCCAATCACGTGCTTTTCAGGGGGAGGGACTTCTGGTCCGCGGCCATCTTGCCTCCCCTTCTGCGGCGGCGACGTGCTTGCCGGCAGCCTTGTTGTTGTTGCCGGCACCTCTCAAGCTGCAGCGTCTCCTCCTCCACAGCCCTCTAGGCTGCCGCCGTGCTTCCAGAGCCCGGCAGACCGGCATGCGCCCGCCACTGACGTGGATCCGGGAAGTCCCTGTCTGAAAAAGAAAACACACGCTGGGCCGGCTGGCGATAGGCAGGGAACTCACCTCCCCAGACTCATCCACCCGAGGAAACCCCTGTACGACATGCCGTCCCAGGCACCCACAGCAATGGCGCACTCGTGGGAGCCCGCTGCACTCCTTGTAGGCACGCCGCCTGCCCGCATCAGGGAAATATGGCCTTCCTGCAGACCCCTGACGGTCCGTGGGGTTCCTTTACCCCGCGGGGCTGTGTGCTCGCAGCACCCGTGGTACGTGGGTGGGATCCCCTGCTGTGCCGGGCCGTCCACAATGATATTTTTTGTGTCAGGTCCCTGCCTTGAAACAGGCGGAGCATCCTGCCGACTACACCAGATGTGGAGCCGACCCGGACACAGACAGGCGGACATGTTGTTAAATACCACCACACATTTATTTACAGGATTATTTACAATTAATTGGTCACTCAGACCCAGTTCAGTAAGTGCACAAACCCCAACACACACAGTCCTGGCCACAAATGCCTTCTTCTCGGGCCGCCTCCTCTCTCCCCCGGATGAGCCCCAAGTGTTCCCGGCATTCCTCCCTTGGCCACGCCCCAGCGACCCGTCCCGTGAGGACAGCACAGCCCCGAAGCGGGTCCTACTCCAGGAAAGCCGGGATCCGGTCCCTCTCCTCTCTTGCCTCGTCCTTCTTCCACCCGACTCTCCCTCTCCTCTCTTGCCTCGCCTTCTTCCACCCGCTGAATGAATGGAGACAACCCCTTTTATGCAGTCCCCGGATGAGCCCCAGGTGTTCCCGGCATTCCTCCCTTGGCCACGCCCCAGCGTGGCGGAAGTGCCGGCTGTCCTCCCGCAGCTCTCCGGGTGCCGTTCTAAATCTTCCCCCCAGCACTTCCTGGTGTGGCGGAAGTGCTGGGGTAACAGGTCCCCAAGGCATTGGGGCGCCTCCTGGCGGTGACCACGGGCCCCTACAGGGTGGAGCTTCCATGCCCTGTACCGTGGCCCCAGAGCAACCAGGAAGGCGGCCCCACGTGATCCAGGGTGGGCTTTGACCCTCTTCCGGTCCCTCACGGCGTCCCGGCCGGGTCGTTGCCCCTGGCATCCCTGACAATATATATACAGTATATATATATATATATTTGCAGCTGGAGATCCACAAAGGAAGAAAATGAATCACGTATCAAAAGTAGTTTTTTATTCCTGAGCTTTCAACCCCTGCCAGGGGTCTTCATCAGAGGATAATGTTTAGACTTACAAGAATCAAAGGCAATATATAGCAAAAAATTACATGGGGGGGAGGTGGCTAAGTCAGTGTGGTCTGTGGGGGTATTGGGTGTGAAGTCTTGTTTATTATGAATATGTTCTTCTTAAGTTTGCATATGCTGGATTTATGTCCAAGTGTCGGTTGATGGCGTTCTCATTTGATAGCCAGGATTCGGCCAGCTCTCTGGCACTTTTCGTACTGGCCTTGAATTTTACTTGTACATTGTCCTAGTTAAATGTATGTCCAGTTGATTTAGTGTGCGTATAGATCAATAAATCCATAAATAAATATGTGATTCATTTTCTCCCTTTGTGGATCTCCAGCTGCAAATATGCAAACCGTATCACAGACCTTCTCTTCCATGTATATATACAGTATATACATGTGTGCATGGGAGGCAGCTAAAGGGCTTGAATGAGGGCAATTCCAAAACTAACCGAGATGTGGCAGAGTGCACTGATTCTTTTTCTCACTTTCCTGCAGACCATTCATGGGAAGTTCCACCTGGCCCTGTTGACGTCACTTCCGGGTTTGAACTTATAGATGAAGACGGCCCTCTTGATGTCATGTCCGGGCTTGAGCCTATGGTTGAAGACCCTTCCGATCCCGGCCCCTCTAACGTCACTTCCTGCCCTGACGATTAAAAACCTCCACCTTTCCCCTATTCCCTCAGTTCTGTTTTGGACTCCTGTTTGTGCACATCGCTGCCATCATTTATTTGCAATTTGCAGCCAGGAAAATAATATATGGGTGGCTGCCCCAAACCTTGCTATGGCTCTTTGTGGAGTTTGTCACGATATACTGTCTCATTTGTTTAACTGGTTTCTCTTTATCTACTTTTAGGACTTGAGTGAAAATCTGATGATGTTTTAGGTCATATTAATGCAGAAATATAGAAAATTCTAAAGGGTTCACAAACTTTCAAGAACAACTGTGTGTATATATATATATATATTATATATATATATATATATATATATATATATATATATATTTTGTCAACGTACCTTGGTAACTTATGGTGTAGGTGACATTCTCACAGATGCATGGGGTGGATTGTAGATTTTCTGTTAACAAGGGCAAAAAAAATCATTTAGAGCACAGGCAAAGCTCTACTGTAAGAACACCTTAGCTATTAGCTAAATAAACAAGCTTTCATTTATCAAGTTTCTTATTCTCTTATGTTCTGATGTTGAATATTACAAATTAAAAAAATGAAGCTGGAAAAACATTGTTTGATGGTGAGATCTGAAATTCCTTTCGCTGTTCACACTTTACAATCTCCTTTCTAAAACCCTGTTTCCAAAAAATGATGGTATGCTGTGTAAAAGTAAATAAAAACAGAATCTGATGATTAGCAAATCATTTAGATAGATAGATAGATAGATAGATACTTTATTAATCCCAAGGGGAAATTCATATAATCCATAAACCCTGTATTTAATTGAAAATTGTACAAAGACAGTACTGTATATCAAATTTTGAAATTGAGAAATTGAATTGTTTTTTGAAATGTTGGAACAGGGGGCTGTGTACCACTGTGTTGCATCCCCTCCCCTTTATACAGCACTCTGTAAACATTTGGGAACTGAGGAGAGCAACTGCTGTAGTTTTGAAACTGAAATGTTGTCCTATTCTTGCCTGATCTCGAACTTCAGCAGCTCAATAGTTCGGGGGCTTTTTTGTCATATTTTTTATTTTTATAATGTGCCAAATGTTTTCAGTGGATGGCAGGTCTGAACTGCAGGCAGGCAAGTTTAGCAACATAGACTTTTCTGGTACAGAGCTGGTGGTGTGATACATGCAGAATGAGGTTGCTGAAATAAGCAAAGCCTTTCCTGAAAATGACATCAATACCTCTATATATTGTTCAGCATTAATCCTGCATTCGCAGATTTGGATGATACCCATGCCGTGTGCACCATCACAGATGCTGGAGTTTGAACTGTCTGCTGGTAACAAGCCAGATGGTCCTTCTTCTCTTTAGCTTGAAGGACACGGTTTGTATGATTTCCAACAAGAGTTTCACATTTTGATTCATTACACTACAGGACAGTTTTCCACTTTGCCTGCGTTAATTCTAAATGAACTTGATGCGCAGAGAAGGCAGCAGTGTTTCAAGATCATGTTTATATTTGGTTTCTTCTTTGCATGGTAACAATTCAACTTGCATTTATGGATGCGGGCATGAACTGTGTTCACAAACGATGGTGTTCAGGAGTATTCCTGAGCCCATGCAGTGACTTAAACAACAGAATCATATATGTGTTTAATGTAGTTCCACCTGAGGATACAAAGATTATGGCCATCTAGTAGCTGATTTCGGCCTTGTGCCTCGTGTACAGAGATTTTTCCTGATTACCTGAATCTTTTAATAATATTATGTACTGTAGAAGATGAAATCCCCAAATTCTTTGCAATTTTACTTTGAGGAACATTATTCTTCAATTGATGCACCATTTGTCTTTCACAGAGTAGTGAACCCCTGACCATTTTCACTTCTGACAGAAACCACCTCTCTGGAATGCTCTATTTTACCCAATTATGTGAGTAACACTCTGGCCAATTTGACAATTAGTTGTGAGATTTTCCACCAGTTGTGCTGTTTTGTTTAGTATCATACAACTTACTCAGTCTTTTGTTGACCCATCCCAACTTTTCTGAAACACATCAAATTGAAACAGACATATATTTTTCATAAAACAATAACATTTCTCACTCTCAACATGTCATATGTTGACTTTGTACTACAGTAGTTTTTAATTAAATGTGGGTTTAAACAATTTGGAAATCATCGCCTTCTGTGTTTATTTATATCTCACAGAGTGTCCCAACTTTTTGGAAACGTGGTTGTAAAAATACAATACTTTCATATCATAACTTACTTTGTTTAGAATTGTTGAAATCTGGTTTTTAGAGAGAAGTAGCATCGAGTGTCATATTTTTATGACAGTTTAAAACAAATCACCATCTTGCTCTGAAACCTGCATGGCATCGATAAGAAAATATCATGTCCACCATTGTTTATGTTTGGGTCCCCTTTGCAGTAATGTGTGTAGTATCTTAGGTGATTAAGATTAGGTCTTCTCTATTAATGGGAGATGACATTTTATTTTGAGTTTCAGTTGTGCAGAAGTATTCAGACCCCTTGAAAGTCATCTTAATTTTCTGAATAACCAGAAATTGCTACACATATTTATCCATTCAGTATTTTTAATATGAACTCTTATGCTGTCAGAATACATGTTCGAAGCCCAAATAAACCATTTTCTGTAGATATTGAACTGAAGAAGAAAAACTCCAAAGTTCATGTTTGCATAAGTATTTAAATGTCTGTGCTTTGGAAGCTCCAGGTGTACACAAATGACAAATGAATCAGAAATGACACAAAGGTGACAATCATTTGACAGTCATAGTTAAATATAATGAGGTGCTACTTGTGAGGCCTTTCTATCTCTCTGGATATAAAAAGCCCCCTTTGTAAGAGTCATAGTACTTGCTGGACAATCACTACAAAAATGAAGACAAAGGAACATTCTGTGATGTGAGAAACAAAGGCATTGAAAATGCACAAGGTAGCAGGAAGTTACTATAGACATATCAAAGAGTTTGAATGTCCCATTAAGCACTGCTGGATTCATCATCAGAAAGTGGTTCATCACAGCATCCAGACTCTTACTAGAACAGGCTATCCCTCAAAATTAGACATCAGAGTGAGACATTGACTGCTGAAAGAGACGACTGGAAATCTAACTGTTGCTCTCAGATGTCTGCAAAGATCTTTGGCTGAAACTGGAGTGAAGGTGCAGGGGTTCACAAATTCAAGAGCTCTCCATAAAACAGGCCTCTATGGGAGGGTAGCAAGAAAGAAGCCATTCCTTAAAAAGGTCCACATAAAAGCATGTATGGCCATTGCCACAAAGACAATGGCCCAGATAAGATGCGGGAGAAGGTTTTATGGTTAGATGAAACCAAAATTGAACTTTTTTGCCAGACTTCATGTGCTGGGACTGGGAATTTTGTCAGAGCTTAAGGGAGTGGATGGAGACAAATAACGCAGAATTTTGTTCCAGTCTGCTTTGAACCTACTATGGCTCAGGAGAAGGTTCATCTTTCAACATGACAAGGACCCTAAAGATAAGGTCAGAGTGAGACTCGAATGGCTCAGAAACAAAAAGGGGAAGGTTTTGGAGTGGCCAAGTCAAAGCCCTGACTTTAACCCTATTGAGAATCTGTGGTGTCATCCCACCAGCCTAGAGGATCTCTATACATTCAGCCATGAAGAATGAGGAAGAATTACAAGGTGCCAAACTGAGACACATTGACAGAGCCAAAAAATGAAGACTGTTACTGCAGCAAAAGGCATCTCGACAAAGAGAATACGTAGGCAAACACAAACTTTGGAGTTTTTCTTCTTCAGTTAAATATCTAAAATACAGAATGGATAAACATGTGGACAAGTCTCTTGTCTTGCAGAAAATTAGTATGATTTTCAAAGGGATTGAATACTTTTGCATGCCACTGTATTACCCATGTCTTTAACTTAAAATTTTCATAAAACACAAAATGTAAACCCTCTTCAACCCGCCACTGCCGATACTCCTGACCGGGATGAGCAGAGCAGATGAGGACAAACACACCAAACAAAGGGATGGTGAAAAGTGCTTGAGTGCTTTTATTATAAACACACAAACCAAACAGTGTTCATAAAGTGCAGTGCACCTTCTATAATAAATAAATAATACATAAAAACAAAGTGCAAGTGGAGGCTAAAATTCAATAAATAGAAAATCCATTAAAAACGAGGTTAAAACATTGCCTCTTTTAAAATTTGACTCCTCTTTCTTTCTTTCTTTCTTTCTTTCTTTAACCTCCATTCTTTCTTGTTCTTTGCTTTTTCTGATCTTGTGCTCCCCCTTTTATATGCTGGGGAGCAGTTGCAAGTGCGATCACCTGATTGCCACCCAGGGGTGATAATAAGATAATTGGCAGAGTGCCTCTCACCAACCCGCAGATCGCTCGCATCTGCTCCACTCCCCAGTACGAGCAAGTCCATTAATTATTTATTAAAAACAGCCAGTTTTTCTGAGTCGTGGACCCGCTATACCACACTCACCCATAAATTGTACCCTGCAAGCATTAGACACAAGGCAGGAGCAAAACAATACTTGTGAAAAACATTAAAACACATTAAACAGCCATGGGCGCTTATTTTTTGCACAGAGGGTGCCTTTTCTTAATTTGCAAATAATAACCAACTTCACATAATTCACATTAAAAATTAAGATACTGGAACAAAAGAAAAATTACATTTGTTTTATTTTCTCAAAGAATTACATGTTTTTATGAGAAATAACTAGGCACACTGTTGTTAAAGAGTTAGAAAAAATATGAATGATGAGAAAATTACGAATATTTAAAAGAAATAGTACATGGTGAAAACAACAAGAACAGCAAAAAAAATAATAATAACAGAAATGTGAAAAATACACATAAATTTTGAGAGATGCCAATAACATAATGCAAAAATGATAAGGAGTTACTTTGCTATTAAAACTTGTGTTAAAAGGTTGATAAAAATTAAACTTCTTCAGTTACGTGTTTAGCGCGTAAATTTACCACTTCTCTTTGGTTCATTTTGGTTCTCGGTAAATACTTCCTACATTTATTTCAATGTTTAGCTAAAGCTAATATGTGGATAAAATACATTGTAACAAAATTATTAAAGACTAAATGTTCCCATTTTTTTGCTCAGCATACAGAATTTGTTGTGAGGACTTTGGAAATGTATGGGTATCATAGCTTCTGATTTTAATTTTTAAATACCAATATCAGTTTGGTAGTTAAATGTAAAAAGAGATAATACTTTGCTCAAATATAAACATTGTGTGTAAGGCAATGTTTATTCAATGTATTCATAACTGTACTTACAAAAGGCAAAAAGAACTTCTACTCTTATCAAAACTGCTTTTTTTGTAAAACATAATTAGCATATGCAATCCACCTTAATAAAAGGACAAGTTTCTGTGTGCAAGTGTGTGTCTGTGTATTTGTTATGAACCCTATGGTATGGGATACGTAAAAGGAGAACTAATGTTTGTGATGTGTCAATTGTATTTATTACTACATGCATTACAAGATAGATAGATACAGTAGACAGATAGATAGATAGATAGATAGATAGAACTTTATTTGTATATACATTCTAATAGATGGTGCACTGCAAATACTAATGCTGAATATCCAGAGGTCTGCGTCTTAGACGCGTAGCACAGTTGGTGAGTGAATTTCTATCGTGATGTACCAGTTCCAGGTGTGTGTCCTTTCACATTTTTACTAATGTTACCTTCAAATTGTTCCTGTTTTTTAAGATCCATAAAATTAAATATTTTATCATTAGACTAAAAAAGATAATTTACAATAAAGATATGTTGAATATGTAATACATTTTTTAATATATGACTATTACTTAAATCCACAAAACGGGCTCATTGATTTTTTCTTAAGTTGGTCGTGGGACACAATTGAAATTGTTCTTTAAATTATGTAGCTGATCCAGTCCTGGATATACAATTCAGTATACTGATTATCATAATTTCATTTTTACCTTATATTAACAAACTACTGTCAAACAATGGAACCCAAATCAATGAATATGTGTTATGAATCAGCACGTACATACCTTCATAAGTCAACACAGCCATTGTTCCAAACACTGATTGCTCATTTTCTTTCTTCACACAATAATAAATTCCAACATCAGCTTTGGTGACATTTTCAAGTATTAAAAGAAGATTCCCACTGTCATGAGAAAAAGTCATTTTTGCCTGAAGAGAGTCAATTAATATTATGGGTGGGATTTTGGACCTGTTGTTAAGAGTCCCTAATGGCAATGGGAGCTCCCCAAAGGCAATGGGAGCTCCCCAGGTTGCTGCTGGTACCAGGTGATCCTCTCAGCATTCTGTAGGTCACATTCAATCACTTCTTGGGATCCTGGAGTGATGGGCTTTGTGATGACACCTGTTAGGATAAGACAAATTTAAAGTTTAAGGGAAGATTTGCAAAGAAGTAAGAATAAAAAAATGAGACATCTGTGAGTTAATACTTACATGTTATCAACAGAGTAAAAGTCATAGCAGGTGTCATGTCCATTGTGAATGAGAGAAGTGTCAAAATGAATTAGAGGTGGCAGATAAGTGGTGAGAAAAGGCAAAGTAGTAAGCAGGAAGTGGAAGGCTTTCACTACTGAGTGCAGCTACTGAGTATTACAATACAATACAATACAGTTTATTTTTGTATAGCCCAAAATCACACAGGAAGTGCCGCAATGGGCTTGAACAGGCCCTGGCTCTTGACAGCCCCCCAGCCTTGACTCTCTGAGAAGACAAGGAAAAACTCCCAAACAAAACCTTGTAGGGAAAATGGAAGAAACCTGGGAAAGGCAGTTCAAAGAGAGACCCCTTTCCAGGTAGGTTGGGCGTGCAGTGGGTGTCAAAAGTAGGGGTCAATACAATACAATACACAGAACAGAACAATTCCTTAATACAGCATAATAATAAAATTTTAGAAGTACGGTTTAACAGTAGATGATATGACATAATAGGTTTGGATATTTTTAGAGTCCTGGAGACCTCATCCATCTAGCTGCCTCCCCATTTGGCCATGCCACGGCTGAAACGTTGCTCCGATGAAAGGACCCCTCTTTCCCATGATTCCTGTGATCCTCCATCAAGGATGACTTTACCATAGGCAGGCAAACAACTTGGCAGGTGGGCCGTGGCACCAATGCCACATTTGGGTACCGAGAAAGAAACAGAATAGGTGAGGGTTAGTATTCAAATATAATTATCATGTTACTTATGTTTAGTGCTAATGACTAACAACAGAGATGCAGTATGTACAGTTAATCAGCAGCTCTAGTCAGGATATGCTAAACTGAAGTAGTGAGTCTTCAGCCGGGATTTAAAGGCTGAGACTGAAGGGGCATCTCTTATGGAAGCAGGAAGACCATTCCACAGTTTAGGGGCCCTGTAACTAAAAGCTCGACCTCCCACTGTTATTTTATTAATCCTTGGAATCCTAAGCAGACCGGCATCTTGAGATCTTAATGTGCTCAGGTTTGTAAGTCATGATAAGTTCAGACAAGTAAGCGGACCTTGGCCATTTAATGCTTTATATGTTAAAAGGAGGATTTTGAAATCTGCCCTAAACTTAACTGGGAGCCAGTGTAAGATTTAAGAACTGGAGTTATGTGTTCATATTTTCTTGTTCTTGTAATAATTCTTGCAGCGCATTTTGGATTAACTGGAGGCTGTATAGAGAACAGTTTGAACAGCCAGTGAACACCGCATTGCAGTAGTCAATCCTACTAGAGATAAATGCATGAATTAATTTCTCACAATCCTGTTTATTTAGAAAGCCTTAATTTCCTAACATTTTTAAGATGGAAAAACATGTTTTGGACAACTTTGTAATATGTGCTTTAAATGACATGCTAGAGTCAAAGATAACTCCTAGATTGCGGGCTGATTCAGTAAAATTAATTGGGATTCCAACTGAGTTAAATGACAACAAAATATTGCTGTGATCAGCGTCATTCCCTCCAACAATTAACATCTCTGTTTTATCTGTATTTAAAGACAAGTAGTTCTCATTCATCCATTCCTTTAATTCACTAACACAACTAATTAAAGACAACATCGGAGAAACTTCATTTGATTTAAATGAAAGGTATAACTGGGTGTCATCTGCATACAGTGAAAATTAACATTATGTTTCCTAATGAGAGATCCCAGTGGAAGCATGTAAAGTGAAAACAGTAAAGGTCCCAGTACTGAGCCCTGCGGACACCATATTGAACTTCTGTGTATAATGATGGAGTACTGTCAGCACATTTCTGTACATACTGGAATCGATTTGATAAATAAGAACTGAACCAAGCGAGCACGGGCCTGTAAGCCCAACATCGTTTTCTAGCCTGTGCAGTAAAATAGAATGGTCAATGGTGTCAAATGCTGCACTTAAGTCCAACAACATAATTACAGTGGAGTTTCCTTCATCAGAGGATATCAGAATGTCATTTACAACCCGTGTTAGTGCAGTTTCTGTACTATGACCAGTGCGAAAGCCAGACTGGAATTTCTCAAATAAATTGTAATGCGTAAGGTGTGACTGAAGCTGACTGGCGACTACTTTTCTAGTATTTTAGAGAGAAATGGTAAATTTGAAATAGGCCTATAGTTATTTAGTATGTGTGGGTCTAGGTCTGACTTTTTAAGTAAAGGTTTAATGACTGACACTTTTAGTGCATCAGGTACGTGCCATGCAGTAATGAACTATTGATAATGGTTAGAATAGGCTGCAAGAACATCCATTGCACTTTTTACTAGTTTTGTTGGCACTGGATCTAGGGAACAAGTAGTGGGCTTCATTTTAGTAATTAAAGTTAAGACTTCCTGGTGAGTTACAGGATTAAAATTACTAAAGTGCTGAATGCAATGTGGCAGGGTCTGCTAAGCTAGTATTTGGTTTGTACTGTGATGCTGAGATCTGGGATCTTATATTTTTAATTTTCTCATTGAAGAAGTTCATAAAGTCTGTACTGCTAATATCTGTTGGTATTTTGCACTGTTGATCTGAATTCCCATTTGTTAATTTAGCCACTGCTCTAAAAAGTACCCTAGGATTTTTATTATTGCTATCTATTAATGTAGAATAGTATTCTGAGCGAGCTTTAAAGAGGGCTTTTTTATATTTTTTAACACTCTCTGTCCATGCAATTTGAAAGACATGTAGCTTTGTTGTTCTCCATCTGCGCTCCAGTTTTCGACACTCTAATTTAAGAGCTCGAGTATTTTCATTAAACCAGGGAGAGTTTCTATGTGCTTTGATCACTTTTGTTTTAGGGGAGCCACTGTGTCCAGAGCATCTCTCAAGGTCACATTATAATGTGATATTAGCTGATCTAAATTGTTTTCCACGTTTACATTTGATGTTAACTGATCTAAATGGTTTTCCACAATTACACTCGACTTACTCAAGGTATCTATAAATTTTGAAGCAGAATTACAATCTAGATGTCGCACTGTCTTTGTTTTAATCTGTGAGTGCGTTGGCATGGGCAGAACTAAATCAAATGTAATTAAGAAGTGATCGGAAATAACTACATTTAATGGAGTAATATTTAAATTTTGAATTTCAACTTTGTAAGTTATAATTAAATCTAATGTGTGGTTATGATTATGAGTTGGACCTTTGACAGTCTGACAAAATCCTACTGAATTTAACAAATAAGTAAAACATTTGCTAAAAGTGTCAGTTTCCACATCAATGTGTACATTAAAATCCCCCATCAGAACTACGTGATCATAATTTATAGCCAAATCAGACAGAAGGTTGCTAAATTCAGTCATGAACAATGAATATGGCCCTGGTGGTCTGTAGACTAGCACTATAATTGTGTTGGAATCTGTTTTAATATTTAAAATGAATGCCTCAAAGGATGTAAAGTTGCCTAAATTTTTAGGAGTGATTTGCATTTTGTTACAATGAATTATTCCAAGGCCTCCTCCTCGACCAGAATCTCTAGACTTATGAAGGAACGAGTATCCATCTGGTGACGCCTCAGCTAGGGGAACAGTGTCACATTTACTAAGGCAGGTTTCAGTAAGAAGACACAGATCAGATTTTGTACTTAATATATATCATTTACCAAAACAGCTTTAGTGCCAAGAGAGCGAATGTTCAATAAACAGCATTTAAAACTGCATGGTTCTTTCTGAACTGCTGATTATTTTTTGTTTTAATTTGAATTAAATTTCTATTACAGATGCCCCTGGTGGAGTGTCTGGTTTTATCCCTTGGTCTAATTATACACCTTATTTTTTGTTTTCAATTAATTTAAGGTTTGTATCAAGACTAATTTTCCTGAAGCTGTTACCCATAATCCCTGTTGTGGGGCATCCAGTAAATTATTTATATATTAAGTAGCATCATGCCAGGCTTAAATTTTGTAGTGTATTGCCTAATTTCCATCCATCCATTTTCCAACCCGCTGAATCCGAACACAGGTTCACGGGGGTCTGCTGGAGCCAATCCCAGCCAACACAGGGCACAAGGCAGGAACCAATCCTGGGCAGGGTGCCAACCCACCACAGGACACACACAAACACACCAAGCACACACTAGGGCCAATTTAGAATCACCAATTCGCCTAAACGGCATGTCTTTGGACTGTGGAAGGAAACCGGAGCGCCCGGACGAAACCCAAACAGACACGTGGAGAACATGCAAACTCCATGCAGGGAGGACCCGGGAAGCGAACCTGGGTCTCCTAACTGCGAGGCAGCAGTGCCACATTATGCTGCATTGCATAATTTAGTAAGTCCACCAGCATTTCTCCCCTGACTGGGGTTCACATTTGTGTTTGTTGATCATTTTGGCTAATTTTATTTGAATTAATGTTTCTTTAATTTGTTATGTACATTTTTATTTGTGTTTATTTGTAAATCGAATAGATCTATGTTATGTTCCATATGTTTTGTGGGTGGTTCGCCAAGGGGCAGAGGGCAACTGCCAATCATCACCAGGAATGGTCTTTTACCGTATTTAAGGGAGGGCCTTTCTGGCAGGTCATTACGAACACGCGAGTAGAGAGTTTCTTGTGAGTACCTGTGCCTTTGTTATTGCTTTATGATGTTCTGGATTTTTGAAACTGTGCTCTGTTTTTGACCACACCTCTGGATTTTGTATTGGGACTTTGTTTACTCTGACTACCTTGCCTTTCCAGGCAACTCCTTTGAGCTCTTCGGAGCTTCCTGTATTGCATTTGATTAAATACATCATTTTATTTTTAAAGATTATTCATGGCCCTTTCTTGCATCTAGTCGGGGTTTTCACCAGGCTGATACAGTGGAGCACTTTAAAAAACTGCTGAAAACACATTATTTTAACATGTCTTTCTCATAACTTCACTGTAATTAAAATCCTGATACTCTATATCTCCAACTCATTATAATAACTATTCATGGTGGCTCTAAAATCGGTACTAACCCCTCTTCTGTTTCCTTTTCTGGTGTCCTTTTGGTGGTGGCTTGCGCCACCACCATCTACTCAAAGCACCGTGATGTTCCAACAATGATGGATAGATTAAAAGCCAGAAGTCTGTATGACCATCAACATCAAGTGACCCCGTGAGAACCTTAACTACAAAGAGGACTATTTCATTTATGTTAGGTAGAATGCCCAGAGGGGACTGGGCAGTCCCGTGGCCTGGAACCCTGCAGATTTTTTTTTTCTCCAGCTGTCTGGAGTTTTTTTTTCTGTTTTTTCTGTCCACCCTGGCCATCCTTTTCTATGTTAACTAATGTTGTCTTATTTTAATTTCTCATTTTGTCTTTTATTTTTCTTTTCTTCAGTATGTAAAGCACTTTGAGCTACTTTTTGTATGAAAATGTGCTATATAAATAAATGTTATTGTTGTTGTTGTAGGTATCCCATAGAGGGCAATTTTGAAAGTGCTTGTATCACTACCTCAAACACCTCAAATTAGAATCAGGTGCACCAGGTTAGGTGTTGGTGAGTAGAACATCACTAGAGGGAATCTCTTCTGAACTGGCTCACTTATTCACACCTCAGATGTTTAGTTTGGACATAAATGAAACAGTCCTCTTTGGATTTAGGGTTCTCACGGAAGGACTTGATGATGATGGTCACGTAGACTTCTGCCTTTTAATCCATCAATTATTGTTGGAGCATCATGATGCTTTGAGTAGGCGCCACCACCACAAAGAAATCGGAAAAAGAAACAGAAGAAGGGTAGGGGTCAGTACAGACTTTAGAGCCACCATGAATAGTTATTATGATGAACTGAACAGGGGTTGAACTGTTGAGGGTAGTCAAGCATCACAGAAAAGTCGTCACCAAGCGAACAAAAGATGGGATTGCATCGTTCAAAGTTGATTAATATAACACATTTTGCATACTACCTATTAATCTTAGTGTCTAGTTTTAATATTATTTTAAGTTTGTGGTTTCTAGTTTTCCCAATAAAAGTAATTAACATTGAAAAATCGTATTTTTTGCCTACTTTTACAAAACTGATCAAAGTATGCAACCTCTAAATATTATCCAATCTTCTTGAAATTTGGCATATATATCTTTTATATCACTGAGACTCGGGGCGTAAGCAAAGCCTGCCAAAATTTTTCATTTTATTTTTTGCCTTAGAAAACAAAACACCCTATGACTCCTTCTCTAAGACTTTTTATGCATTATGCCAGTTAAAAATTAACACTTGTTTGTTTTTGTGCTGATCAACTTAATAATTTATGTCGAAAGTCCACCCAGGACAGCAGCTATAAGCAGACAAGCCAACAGGAAATGTATTCTAACCTCAAGAAAAATACTTCCAAGAATCTGGGATATAATAATTTCTTCTATTTTTCTTAAATTGCCACAAGGGCACCTCATAATTTCATATTTTTTAAATCTAAATTTTTGTTGGTTCAAAGTGAATGTATTTGGCAAATGTTAAGGCTTTTTTCATTCATCTTTGGAGCCATGTACCCAGTAGTACTCATTGTAAGCCACAAGGACAGGGAAAGTATATTTAAAATTTATTAGAAAAAAAAATAGTTATTGTGAAGAGTTAACGACTTGAAAAATACCAAAATTATCCTTTTAAATATTTTGCAAAAAGCCTCTGGATTGCATTCAGTGGGGGCAAAAATTCCTACCCTCACTACACATCACCTGAATATTTATTTTTCAACAAAATATGTAGTACTTTTCCATACACAAGATGTAGCTCAAAGTGCTTACAAGATGTCAAAGAAGTCAATTCCAGGAGCGATATGCTGGAGAAAAAAAAAAAAATCTGCTAGGATTCAAGGGGGGCTAAAAGACCAACCAGCCCCGGTGGGCAACTCAGTAGCTACCTAAGATACAGAGTGCATATGAGACAGCGTAATAAAATATGAACATTGCTAACTTTATGAAATGGCTACTTAAAATCATGATTTTTAAAGCTGTTGTATGGCAAATATGGCAATTATTTTCCACTATCTTTAATGAAAAATCAATCCTTGCTCTTGCTTGCTGTGATGGAAATTTACAGTTCTAGCATAAAGCATCAACAAGACAGCCATCTCAGCTAAAAGAGTGAACCAGAATAGAATCAGGAAGAGAACAAAGTATTTACATTGGCAGAGAAGGTTTTTAAAACCTGTTCTTAGCATACAGTACCTTTAGATTCAAGAAAACAGATTACAACAGAAAAATGTCTCCCAAAATGCACAGTGAAAGCGATGTATGTCTGTTTTACTAATAACAGTACAAGCTAACCATTCAATCTGATATCCGTACTACCGTTTAACTTTGTTTTTAGAAACAAGTTGAAGCAAAGCTCAATAATTCAATATTTCAACAAATAACACAGATTTAAAGAAGAAACTCTTGATCTGAGCTCAAAACATTAGATCTCCAGGAAATGCAGAGATATCTGTTCTAAATAATGTATAGCCAAGTTAATAAAATGTATCACAGTTACAATATACTGAATAATCAATCTGTTTTTATTTACAAATGCATACAAAGTGTAACTTTTTTAAACCCACATAGCAGGTAAAGTTGCCTTTTCTAAATTGTGTAAACAGAAATAACCCACTAGCATGACCTCTGTGGCACTCGCTGAATTACAGTATGATTTGGAGATTGTATTGTTGTGGAATTTTGCCTTACTGTAGCTGTTTTATAGCAACCCATACGTATGGTCTTATCTGCATGTGGTCAACAAGTTTTAAACAAAGAGACTTACTAGCTTAACATAAGCAGACCTATTGGTTAAGCTATGCCTCTGCCAATCATAAAAGTAGGTGCCCCCTCACCATGCTGCTTTTATTACTGGAGGTGTCCCAACCCTGTGGGAATATGGCAGTCAGCCACACCAAGTGCTCCTGTCTGTATCAAAATTATTATAAAGCAACATTAATAAAAACACGGTAAAACCAATGGTAGCAAATGTTGGAAATATATATGAAAAGAGAATTTAAAGGCAAAGAAGTGTATTTGAAAAAGAGTCGTATTAAAAAATACTTGTGCAGAAAGTTAAGGTGATGGAAGGGGAGCCTTTTAAAGTCTGGGTTGCAAAGTCCTCAGAGATCCTTATCAATTTCTTTGGGTTCTTCCTCTTGTCTGCGCACCTTCCTTTTCTTTCTGCTGCTCTGCTTTGCTCTGCCTGCCTTCTTCTGCCCAGCATGCACCCCAAAGTTAAAGGCCTAACTCCATGTCGAATTAACAAGATTAGAAGAACAATCCATCGTTTGCCTCTCAGGCTGCTTGTCTATTCCGATCCTAATTACTGCAGGACTAATTAATTAACAAGCTGTTTAAGAAAATGATCTAAATGAAATAAGACTCAAGTCAGTAAAGATACAGAATTTAACATCAATCTATAGCAGTCATTAAAAATATAAACAAGAGTGTGTTCAGAATGGGATTAAAGAGTTCAGAGCTAAAGTTTAAGGAGACTCGGTCAGAAGGCGCAGATTTTCTAATGGCTGGCTTTCCTCGGCTGTCCTTATTGTTGGCAGGTTAATCAGTATTAGTTCTCACAGTTCACATTTTGAGTTCTTTTTTTCATTCCATTTATTATTTTATATATTGATTAAATAATAGTTCAGTATTGTGAATTTTGAATATTAAAGTAGCTTATTTCTATACCGATATAGAGATCATTCCAGCCTTTAACACAGACATTTTTGCCTTTATGTTTTGAGTTTGGCATTTGGTTTATGTAGCTCTTCTTGGTATAATATCTTTGACCTCAGCTTGTCATTTGACAATACTCGTTACTGCTCCATAATGTTTTTCAGTCCCTTGGTTTCTTGAATGCTAACTGCAAATGTGGTGTTCATGACTTACTTGTGTCACTGGTGTGGACCATTAGGGGGCATTCCAGACTCCCAAACCCCAGATACAATGGCCAACACACAGTTCCAGGTTCAAACTGTTATTTTATTTTAGAGAGTACCTATATAAGCTTCTTAAATTCAGCCCAGGAAACACAATATACAACACAGTGCAATACAGTAGGTTCTAGTCCTCCCATTTTCTCTTCTTCCACTCCTCCTTGGCAAGCAAGCCTTGTCCACCTTCATTTGACTGCAACTCCCTAAATGATGCGGACTGGCTCTTTTTATGCCAAATCCACGAGCACTTCCAATGCCACAGCATTGCACCTCGGAAGCACTTCCAGATCAGACTTAGGAGCCATAAACTAAGGGAGACCTCCATCAGCTCTCCCGAGGAACCCAACAGGGCTGTTCTCCCAGACTACAGTTCCCATGATAGATAGATAGATAGATAGATACTTTATTAATCCCAAGGGGAAATTCATATACTCCAGCAGCAGCATACTGATAAAACACAATATTAAATTAAAGAGTGATAAAAATGCAGGTAAAACAGACAATAACTTTGTATAATGTTAACATTTACCCCCAGGGTGGAATTGAAGAGTCGCATAGTGTGTGGGAGGAATGATCTCCTCAGTCTTTCAGTGGAGCAGGACAGTGACAGTGATCTGAACCTATAGGGAAGCCTAATCTGGGGGCACACCAACAGAGCACCACCAACTAGTCCTCTTTGTCCCCAAGGGGAAGTCTCACAAAATACTTCCATTAGGGGAGAGGCACAGAGCAGCACTCATCCTGGCTGAAACACCCATCCTACTTGCTGTTTCTTCCAGCATGGTGTCCTAGCCAGGCAAGGTATGACATTCAGTCTTGGCAAGTGGGTACATTACATTGGCCAGTGGAGTTTGTCGGTTTACTGAGCTCTTGGGAGAGTTTTGTGTGCTCATCCTTCACCTCCAACAGATCACTAGGGCCAAATCATCTTTAAGGTTGTGTTCCCATACTCTCAAACTACTTCCTGATCTTCCTGAGTTGTGACATTTCACTTTGTCCCTTTAGTGTGTTCCCATGGATTTCTAGTTGCACTTTTCAGGGAAACACAAAGTTGATTATTTGTTACTTGATCTGAAAAAAGAAAAAAAAATATCAGTTAAAGGAAAACAGCAAAATAAACATTAAATGTGTATCACTTTGCTCCAAATGCAATTCCACCAAAAAAAAACCCAAATGACTAAGGTGAAAGGTCAGCATTAAACCATAACTCAGAGAATTCAAGTAGCTTTGTTTTTTCCAAAATTTTCAACTTGTATTTACGTATTGGTAAGAGTGTTCACATGGAATTCACAATTCGGTAGTTGGATTTACTGTCACGTTGGGTTTACTGAACACATGAATGCAGCATTTGTACAGCAGATAAAAAGGAATTTGTACTTTATTGTTAAATGTTAAATTTGCTAGAGTTTCTCAGATCCCATTGTAACTAAAGTAGCACATTAAATGCTTTGTATTCTGTGTGTTCTTCTATGTGTGTGAATCACCATGTGTTTCTTAAACAGGTTTTCTTTTAGACCAACAGGACACAGAATACATTACATTCATGATGTTACTGCTCTTTGAACAATTTAAGTACTAAAATGTATACTTGATACAATTTTCATGATGAAGTGAATTAAAGCATGTATTAAACATAGGGCCATGGTGCTGCAGTGGAAGCGATGAGCTGCTGCCCCATCCAGAGATTGCTGCTGCCTCCTGCAAGATGCTTGCTCCACCGTGCGCGACCTTCAATGATATAATTTACTGCAGCAGTACTGTCTGTCTCAAACATACTAACCCCCAATTCCTGTCCTTCCTTTATTTCTCCAACTAAACAATCGACAGACACTCAGCTCTGTAATAAATGTCAAGTCATCTGAAAGTTTAGAACGACGATTCTTCCAAACTTTTAAGGAATACTGAAATATCTTCATAGTACATGTTTAATTATTCCAGCCATCTATCCATCCAGGGCTGCACCAGCCCCAGCAAGCATACAGCCAAGGCAGGAACAGTCCCTGAATGGGGCGCCAGTTTGCAAAACTGAGCAGGGAACATGCATTTGCAAGGAGGGGTGCTGGCGTGAGAATGTGTGTGGCTTTGTGCCAAGTTTAGTTTTTAAACATCGCGATATGAGCGTGGAAACAGACTTATGCAACAGCTTTGTGCGTATGGACCATTTATATATGAAGCCCCAGATGACATTATGTCCACCCAAGGCCGGGCACTGGATATTTTCTTTTTACATATATAGAGATTAGCAGTACCGTATTTTAAATTCAATTCTAAATGACACAGGTAACCATTGCAAAAATGCTTAACAATTAAACAACAGGTTCAGTAAGACAAAGAAATAAGGGGATAATATACAATAAAATCCTGTGACCTCTACATTGAGGTGTGCATCCAGAGTGAGTTCGCCCATCTTACAGTTTTAAGAATCCTTTAGTAAACACAATTTAACAAATAGGAAAATTAGTCATTATGCCTTTGGATCCCATCTATGTTATAGTCTGTGAAATTGCTGGAATTTCTGTTTTAAATGCTTAAGTGTGCCAAATTTGTATTAACAATGTGTCTGTTGTGTTTGATTTACAGGTTCAAATAATAATGAGGGAGAGCAAGAGAACCCAGCAGAAGGCAGTGGAGTGAACTGGGGAATAGGAGTGACTGTGGTAGTGCTGTTGGTGATTGTAGGGATTGTGTATAAGAAGAGAGAACAACTTTGTGCAATGAAAAATGGTTTTCTCAGAGTCCAAAGTGGGCAGGAAACACAGGAGACCTTATAAGAAGGAAGCATTTGATAAGGAATTGCACTGTTTATTGAAAGAATAAAAAAATGAAGTAAACATCAGCAGGGTATATCATTCTGATGGCTGACCTTGCCAAAGTATTCAAACCAAAGGTAATGGCCTTCTTCTTGCAAGGCTTGCATTTCCTCCTAAACAGTTTTAGGTTGGATAGTAAGGTCAGAATTTGGTGTCGACAACATGAAAGTGTAGATCTATCCTGCCTTGTATCAGTGGTTCAGGCTGGTAATGGTGCAGGGGATATTTTTGTGGCACACTTTGGGTCCCTTAGTAATAACTGAACATTGTTTAAATGCCACAGCCCAAGTATTGTTTCTGACCATGTCCATCCCTTTATGACCACCGTGTACTCATCTGCTGATGGCTACTTCCAGCAGGATAACAGCCATGTCACAAAGCTCAGATCATCTTAAACTGGTTTCTTAAACATGACAATGAGTTCACTGGACTCACATGGCCTCCACAGTCACCAGATCTCAATCCAATTTCAGCACCTTTGGGATGTGGTGGAACAGGGGATTTGCATCACGGATGTGTAGCCGACAAATCTGTGTCATGTTATCATGCCAATATGGACCACAATCCCTGAAGAATGTTTCTTGCCCCTTATTGAATCTACACTACGAAGAATTGTGGCAATTCTAAAGGCAAAAGGGGGTCCAACATTGTGCTAGTGAGGTGTAACTAATAAATTGGCCAGAGAGCATATATCTATACTAATAAAAGGCAAAGCCCTCACTCACTCACTCACTCACTCACTGACTCATCACTAATTCTCCAACTTCCCATGTGGGTGGAAGGCTGAAATTTGGCAGGTTCATTCCTTACAGCTTCCTTACAAAAGCTGGGCAGGTTTTATATCGAAATTCTACGCGTAATGGTCATAACTGGAAGCAGTTTTTCTCCATTTACTGTAATGGAGATGAGCTTCAACGCCGTGGGGGCAGAGTTTCGTGTGACATCATCACGCCTCCCACGTAATCACGCAGTACATAGAAAACCAGGAAGACCTCAAAAAAGCGCTGAAGAAAACATGCATTATATAATTGAGAAGGCAGCGAAACAATAAGAAGCGAGCGAGTGACATTTACAACCATATTCATGAGTTCTGCTACTTGAAACAAAGCACGATGTAAACCTACACTTTAAATTAAGTTCATAGACAGGCTGCGCTGGCGTTTGTAATTTAGTGCCTGCCCATATAAGGCCGTCCGTCAGCGGCAATCAATAGCAAACTGCCACGGGTAAATATTCACGGGTGAAGGACTGTGCTTATGGAGAGGAAGATGAGATGGTCAGGGTGGTGTTTGACACAAACTCAGCGAAACTGCGAAAGAAAGTTTTAAGTGCCAGGACTAAGGTAACATTAAATACAGCCATGGACATAGCACGAGATGGCACCAGCACAGCTGGGAACCTTCGATGCATGTACACCGAGCAGCTCACGTGAACTGACGCAGTGCACAGACAAAAAGCAACAGTTCCAAAGAGTGCTGAACAAAACCGAATTACACAATTGAAAAGGCAGCAAAAAATATGAAGCGTCTGATACATACAAGCATATTCATAAATCCAAAACAAAGCACACGTTGGAAAAAGTCAATGTCCCGCTAAAGGAAGACAGTGTAAAAACCCGTGCATGCAGTGTGTCAGGTCTCAGATAAAGAGGAAGACGAGCTGTTTATTGATGCAGTAAGAAACGAATCGATGAATGAAACCTGTCATCTTTACAGCGATTGACAAACACGGAATGTAACTTGAACACAACACATCCTACAAATACGAACCTGATTGAAAGAAATAATGATAATCAAATCCTTGATGACAGCAACACTCAGTAACACTCACAAAACAAATACTGTATATTGACAGTCATGTTACGTTATTTTTAAAATGTTCCCTTTTCTTTTCTAGCTTTTTAACACACTACTTCTCCTGCGATACGCTGGTATATATATATATGTATATATATATATATCCCGATCTACATACTCGAATAATGGATACTTTATTAGCCATCAATGATTGTTTTGGTAAAGCCATACTCAGTGTATTCATTAGATGAGCGGTAAAAAGTAAGAGCGAGGGAGGATGACTTATTGAGGCATGCAGGCTGTAGTGCGTCAACTCTATCTGAATTGCGTGATCACATTTGAAAAAATATATCTTTTCAAGTTCTATTTAGTCCATATGTGTCAAACTCAAGGGCCGCGTGTAATTATATCCGCCCGCGAGATCATTTTATATACTGTATTATTGTTATTAAAGCCGGGTATATGAAACGCTGGTAACACAATAAACTACAGATCCCATAATGCAGCGCTTCAGCTGCCTTGCCGAACACTTACCGCGTTAATCAAGTCTACCTTATGATGCTGCAAGTTATTGCGAAGCTAGCTCACACGATGCTGAAGAGAAAAGTTGATTCTGAAAATAGAGCCTTTAAAAACCGATGGGAGGCTGAGTATATGTTTACTGAACCCGTGTATCTCATTTGTGGAGCTAATGTGGCTGTAATTACAGAATTTAATCTAAGACGGCACTATGAGACAAAACATCACGGTAACCTGAAGAAGAAGAAGATACAGAAAGCAGAAGAATTAAATAAGAATCTGACACTTCAGCGGACGTTTTTACCCGTGCACAATCACAAAGTGATTTCAAGTGAAGCTGCTTTTATGGGAGACACAAATGCACCAGTGCACCTTGACCCACTTTCCCTGTTCCCAAGTAATGTTAAACCAAGTCGTCACTACGGTGTTCCCAAATACGCACTTTGCTGATAAACTGAGCGCACTGAGTTTGCATGGAGCTTTGGTGACTTCGAAGAACAAAAAAAGTCCGTCTACATGCGGCTCGAACCTTGTGCATGTTTGGTAGCACATATCTGTGTGAGAAGCTCTTCTCAGTGATAAAGACTAACAAAACAGCACACAGGAGTCGCCTCACTGATGAGCACCTGCAATCCATCCTGAGAATCTCCACAACACAGAACCTCACACCAAACATAAACGAAGCTGTTGCCAAAAAAAAGATGCCAGGCGTCCAGCTCTAAAATGACATATGAGCAAAGACAACTGAATGATTTGATTTGTTATTGCTGAAAGGAACACATTTTATTTATATTTCTAGGTTTTGTTATTTGTATATTTGAATTTGTATAATTTTGACAGGATATATTTTTATGGTGAGCAAAATCTTTTGGGATATTTAAAATCTAAGTTTATTTTTTATATAAAATTACATAAGAGTAAAGAAATGTGAATGTTTGTTCTTTTAACGTTTACTTTATTTCTAACTTGTATAATTTAGACAGGATATATTTTTATGGAGAGCAAAATATTATAAGTTGTTTAAGGTTTGAGTTGATTTATTCACGAATAATATTCCTGTCTGTTTTTACCATTCCTACCAAAGATATTTCTGTCGACTAAATAAAAATTCCTTCTATTTAAAATTTAAATAGAACTTGAACAAATGCGATAGTTCATAATATCCACGCAGACTTGCACGTAAGAGCGGGAGTTATCCGTTTTAACAAGCAGCGTATTGCACTGATACGAAATAGCTGTGTGTGTATATATGTAGATATGTATGTATATGTATATATATGTTTTTATATGTGTGTGTGTATGTATATATATATATATGTATTTGTGTGTATATATGTGTGTGTATGTATGTATGTGTGTATGTATTTATGTGTGTGTGTATATGTATTTGTATATATGTAGATATATATATGTATGTATATATGTATAGATATGTATATATATATATATGTTTATGTGTGTGTGTGTAAATACACTCATCACTCATACACTCATCACTCACAACAGTGACAAAACAATTACATTGACAATCATGTTACGTTATTTTCAAAATGTTTCCTTTTCTTTTTCATTGCTTCTTTAACACACTACTTCTCCGCTGCGAAGCGCGGGTATTTTGCTAGTTTATTATAACATCAAAATTAGTCCAAAAAAGCAGCAGTGCTGAAGATATTAGCTACACATGTTTTGATTAAGATGGTTAGTGCTGGAATTTCTTTATTTCTTCCTAGCTGTCTTTCTGAGAATGGCAGTATTACACTAAAGGACTGTCGAATTAAATAAATGAAGGCAGAAAAGAATCAGTGTTGTCAGGCAAAATTCTTTTTAACTTATTCTTTAACTGTGCTAATAAGGGCTTTATATTAAATAAGAAGTATGTTTTCTTTGTATATTTACAACAACAACAACAACATTTATTTATATATAACATTTTCATACAAACAGTAGCTCAAAGTGCTTTACATATTAAAGAATAGAAAAATGAAAGACACAATTATAAGACAAAATAAATCAACATTAATTAACATCGAATAGGAGTAAGGTTCAATGGCCAGGGGGGAGAGAAAAAACAAAAAAACTCCAGACGGCTGGAGAAAAAATAAAATCTGTAGGGATTCCAGACCATGAGACCGCCCAGTCCCCTCTGAGCATTCTACCTAACATAAATGAAACAGTCCTCTTTGGATTTAGGATTTTCACGGAAGGGCTTGATGATGATGATGGTCACGTAGACTTCTGCCTTTTAATCCGTCCATCATTGTTGGAGCATCATGAAGCTTTGAGTAGAAGAAACCGGAAAAAGAAACAGAAAAGAGAGTAGGGGTCAGTACCGATTTTAGAGCCACCATGAATAGTTATTTTGAGGAAATTGAACATATAGAGTATTTAGGATTAAGTTAAATTAAGATTAAATTGAAGTTATAGAAAGGCCATGTTAAAGTAATATGTTTTCAGCAGTGTTTTAAACTGCTCTACTGTATCAGCCTGGCGAATTCCTATTGGCAGGCTATTCCAGATTTTAGGTGCATAGCAGCAGAAGGCCGCCTCATCACTTCTTTTAAGTTTTGTTCTTGGAATTCTAAGGAGACACTAATTTGAGGATCTGTGGTTACGATTTGGAATATAAGGTGTCAGACATTCCGATATATAAGATGGGGCGAGATTATTTAAGGCTTTATAAACCATAAGCAGAATTTTAATGTCAATTCTGAATGACACAGGTAACCAGTGTAGTGACATTAAAACTGGAGAAATGTGTTCGGATTTTCTTTTCCTAGTTAGGATTCTAGCAGCTGCATTCTGCACTAGTTGCAAACGATTTATATCTTTTTTGGGTAGTCCTGAGAGGAGTGCCTTACAGTAATCTAGTCGACTGAAAACAAACGCGTGAACTAATTTCTCAGCATCTTTCAGCGATATAAGCGGTCTAACTTTACTTATGTTTCTTAAGTAAACTTCGACTACACCCAGCTGTAAACCAGAGGGGCAATCAGGCGTTACATTTAAGTTAAACTTATTCATAGGAGCTGACAGGCTATCAGTTTCAGTTTTTTCACCACCACCATTAGATATTAATCACAAGCATGTCCAAGATGTCCTTATTCATAAAAATCAAAGCACATCTACACATCTGTCTGCCTGTGTAACTTTAGTTTTTAATTGTCAGCACTACTTGTGCAAAAAGATATTGTGTTACAAATGTTAGTATCTCCAAGAGCTCATAAAGCTGAATGTGTTAGAATGTTTCTAATCCTGCACTGTTTTACACTGGGAATTTAAAAGGCTACTGTAATTCCTCTGGTTTGAAGGCCTGAGCTTTGCCTGCTCTCACAAAACCACCTCAGTTTGTCATCATGCTGCTAAGATTTTCAGCCATTTCCATTCATTTATCTTGGTGCCAAGAAGAGATGATAATGGCAGTTAACTGCCACAAGAACAGCCAGACACTGAACAATATGAAGTTGGACAAAGTGGAACACGAAGATGTTTGAAACAAAAACACCCATTTGATCAGAATCAAACTTCAAGTTCTCACAGATTTGGAGTTTTCATTATAAATCTATTGATGTCTTTATAGATTTTCACTGTGTTGCAGGTCTAATACTTTTAATTAGTAATTATTGCAAACTATTACTTGTTTTATATACAAGTATTATGAATGCCAGGAGAATTACCCTCACACAGGAAATATGATAATTGACTTATTACCAGATGTGCCATAACCCAAGGGAAAGACGTTTGCTCTGTCTTAACCACAAAATGTGTTATGGTTCAGGCAGGCTTACTGCCCTGGCTTACGTTTATTTGTGTTTTTAGTGTTTTTGCTGTTATTTGTTATTTTTCCTTATTTTGGTTTCTGTTTACATCCATGTAAAGTGTTTTCCCCTGCTCTCACTTTTTTACTAATTTAATGTTTAAATATTCTTTGTATTTGTGTGAACATTTGTTCTCATAAGTCCCTTGTGTTTTGTGGGTGGAGCCCCAGGAAGTGCGGCCATTCTGACATCACCACACCTAAGCCCTCAGCCCGGCTATTTAGCTCAAAGCTGTGAGTGTTCAGGTGGGCTGTGTTGTCAGTCATTTGGAGATCTCTGTTAGTGTTTTGTTTGTTTCTTTGGATTTTCTGGATGTTAGTCAATTCCTGCTCTGCTTATTTGAAATTCTCTTTCTGAACTGCATATTCAGGCTTGTTCACTCAGGATTGTCTTTTCACAACTCTTTATTGCATCTTTTTGAGCCTTTGTAACATTTTCATTATTTTTGAATATATATTAATTTACTTATAAAAATTTCAGTTGGATTTGCCTTTTCAAGCAAAGTTTTTACAGTTCCCTTTCTTTCAGAGGCACTTTTTGCTATTTTGAGGTAGCGACTGGAGCTGAGGTCATGCCCATTGTGGTGAGACCTTTCCCAGACAGGCAAAAGAATCCTAGTCTGGCTTGTGGAGCCTTTTGAAGACCTTGCTCCCTGTTCTTGTTATGGTCCTGACTATTTCAGAACAGATTGAAGCAATGGCTCGGTAAGCCAAATTAACATTTAGAAATATCTCAAATGAGTTTCAAATATCTTAAATTTTGGTCCTTTGCATTTTAAGATATCTGTGGTATCTTTTGGAATATGTCTAATTCACCTTGCATACATTTTAAAATGTGTGAAATTAATTTCAAGATATCTCAAAATCACCTTCTATGAAAGTACTCCATCATTATACACAGAAGTTCAATATGGTGCTCAGTACTGGGACCTTTACTGTTTTCACTTTACAGTACATGCTTCCACTGGGATCTCTCATTAGGAAACATAATGTTAATTTTCACTCATATGCAGATAACACCCAGTTATACCTTTCATTTAAATCTAATAAAGTTTCTCTGATGTTGTCTTTAATTAGTTGTGTTAGCGAATTAAAGGAGTGGACGAATGATAACTACTTGTCTTTAAATACAGATAAAACAGAGATGTTAATTGTTGGAGGGAATGACGCAGATCACAGCAATATTTTGTCATCATTTAACTCAGTTGGAATCCCAATTAATTTTACTGAATCAGCCCGCAATGTAGGAGTTATGATTCTAGCATGTCTTTTAAAGCACATATTACAAAGTTGTCCAAAACATGTTTTTTCCATCTTAAAAATGTTAGGAAATTAAGGCGCTTTCTAAATAAACAGGATTCTGAGAAATTAATTCATGCATTTATCTCTAGTAGGATTGACTACTGCAATGTGTTCACTGGCTGTTCAAACTGTTCTTTATACAGCCTCCAGTTAATCCAAAATGTGACTGCAAGAATTATTACAAGAACAAGAAAATATGAACACATAACTCCAGTTCTTAAATCCTTACACTGGCTCCCGGTTAAGTTTAGCGCAGATTTCAAAATCCTCCTTTTAACATATAAAGCATTAAATGGCCAAGGTCCGGCTTACTTGTCTGAACTTTTCATGACTTACAAACCTGAGTGCACATTAAGATCTCAAGATGCCGGTCTGCTTATGATTCCAAGGATTAATAAAATAACAGTGGGAGGTCAAGCTTTTAGTTACAGGGCCCCTAAACTGTGGAATGGTCTTTCTGCTTCTATAAGAGATGCCCCTTCGGTCCCAGCCTTTAAATCCCGGCTGAAGATTCACTACTTCAGTTTAGCATATCCTGACTAGAGCTGCTGATTACCTGTACATACTGCATCTCTGTTGTTAGTCATTAGCACTAAAACATAAGTAACATGATAGTTATAATTGAATACTAACCCATACCTATTCTATTTCTGTTCTCGGTACTGAAATGTGGCAATTGGTGCCACGGCCCACCTGCCAAGTTGTTTGCCTGCCTATGGTAAAGTCATCCCTGATGGAGGATCACAGGAATCATGGGAAAGAGGGGTCCTTACATCAGATTGGCTGGCCGAGCAACGTTTCAGCCGTGGCCAAATGGGGGAGGCAGCTTGATGGATGAGGTCTCCAGGACTCTAAAAATATCCTAATCTTATTATGTGATATCATCTACTGTTAAATTCTGCTCCGTACTTCTAAAATTTTTATTTTTATGCTGCATTAAGGATTTGTTCTGTCCTGTGTATTGTATTGTATTGACCCCCTTCTTTTGACACCCACTGCATGCCCAACCTACCTGGAAAGGGGTCTCTCTTTGAACTGCCTTTCCCAAGGTTTCTTCCATTTTTCCCTACAAGGTTTTGTTTGGGAGTTTTTCCTTGTCTTCTCAGAGAGTCAAGGCTGGGGGGCTGTCAAGAGGCAGGGCCTGTTAAAGCCCATTGCAGCACTTCCTGTATGATTTTGGGCTATACAAAAATAAACTGTATGGTATTGTATTGTATAAGGGTTCATTAATATGAATGGTGTAAGCAGATAGCTTCAAAATAAGGAAGTAATATGAAGAGTGCAAGGTTAGAAAAGCAGACTTGGGTGGAATGAAACACAGTAGGCAGTTGAGGGGAAAGTATTATAGGTGCTTAAGGATATTAAAAACTACAGTGGTGTAATCTATTAATTTTAATTTAGGTTAAATCTTTTAAATTTAATAAAAAGGATTGAGTAATCCAAAGACATTTTAAACTGAGGCCAGTGCAATGCAAGTCCTATTGGATGTTAAAGTTTTTGGAGGATGGCTTGGAGGAGTCAGTCCTCCTTGAAGGCTACATCTAAAGGTGAAGCCAGCTGATTCAGCACCTTGAGCTCAGGGTTGCTGAAGTGGAGGAGGAATTTGCTGGCCTGCATTGCAATAGAGAATTGTCAGCCCTGGCCCAGATGTCCTTATGAAGACAGTGTGTACCCATGTTTTGGCGTGGGTGGAGACTCCAGACTAGATATGTACAGATAGGTGGGTCACAGTCGGACAAAGATGCAAGGGAAAGGGTGCACACTTTCCAGGGGCATCAACTCCAGAGTTGGAAGTGTCAAATAATTTTCAGTTCCTTGCAGAGTTGGATGGTGTCCCTGGAAATTCTGCGGTGGTAGGTAGGAATGAGGAACCCTAACAAGCCACCTCAAAAGCAGTCCCCAGAAAGAGATGTTTTGATAGTGGAGTTTAATCTTTAGGGGCATAAAAGTCCAGCTTTGCAAAGTATGTTGTCTTCTGGGTACACAGGTAGGAGACCTCCCTGGAAGGGTGGATAAGCTCTTGTCCATTGGGTGGTGGATCCGGTTATCAATGTCCATGCTGGAATAAATGACACATGTGTAACCTGCCAGTTTTGTAATCCAAATTTAGAGTTAGGTGCCAGATTTAGATAGATAGAGAAGAACTGACAAGGTAGTCTTCTCCAAAGTTCTACCTATGCCATGTGCCACTCCAGGTATGACTGTGGAAATCAGAAGACTTAACACGTGGCTCAAATCTTGTTGTAGGGTAGAAGTGTATGGGTTTATGGTGCATTGTTTCTCCTTCTGGAACAAGTGAGCCTTGTGGTAATTTACATTTGAACTGGAAGTTTGCTGAGAATTGTTTAAACTAGGGCATGGTGCTGAGAATAGACCAGAATTAAAACTGTACATGGAGGTACAAACACTACTGCAAAAATAAAAATACATATAAATGTAAGTTCTAACTTTTTAAAATGCAAAAGTTAAATAAATAACGCATTAAAAAATAGCTTGTTTTAGTGATAGAAGTATCAAAAATAAAAGATGTGAGTTTTAGTTGTATGCAGCAGAGCATAATTATAATTGTATATCAATAACAGAAACCTGGCTAAATACCAAAGATGGGGATGAGTGTAACATAGAGGGATACAGATTTTTTAGGAATGATAGACAGAACAGAAAATGAGGTGGAGTTGCAGTTTATATCAAACTGAATTTAAACCCAAGTTCTTTTCAGTTAGACAATGAGCCTCATCTTAGTGAGGACATCTGGCTGTCTGGAAAGCATTAGGGAAACAGGTCTTATTTTTAGAGTGTGTTATAGACTGTCCAATGCAGAAAATAAATTCAATGTGCATCTTTTTAGTAATATTAAAAAAGAAAGTTTGCAGGGTGATAATATAGTCATGGGGAACTTTAACTACCCGAATATTAACTGGACTAACCTTGCAAACAGCTAAGCATAAGAGCAGGACACACCAACATGGGGGGGAGCCTGTCTGGATTTAGTAGTTTGTAATAAACAGGATAGAATTGAAGGTGTAGAGGAGACTGAACTTCTAGGGTCAAGTAACCATAATATAATATAGTTCTCAAGGTGCGGATGCAAAGACTAAAATTGTTAAGTTTTACTTTGGTAGGGTTTATATTTTGAGCAGATATGTCAAAGTCTAAGGAGGATAGACTGGGATAAGCTTGTGTGGAGACAATTGAGGTACAGTGCCACAGTTTTAGAAGTGTATTACAGATAATGCAGGGCAGGTACATACCTAAATTTGGAATTAGTAGGAAATTTAAAAAACCTCTGTAGTGGGTTAATAAAGAGTGGGAAATGAAGGTGCAAAGGAAAAATCAGACAAATAAGACATTTAAGACTAATTAAAAACATGAGGGAACAACCATTAAGAAAAATATTATAAAGGCTAAAGGCAGTTAGGGAGGATTATAGCAGAAAAGGCAAAAGACAACCCAAAGAGATTCTTTCAGTATTTTAGTTGTAAAAGAACAGTAAAGGAGGAAATAATTGTGATTGACCTGTGTGGAGACATGAGCCTTGACCCAGAAAGACACCGACTCACAATGTCTTTAAAGCACACACTTTAATTTTCTTTTCCTGCACACAACACCAAACAGTGCCCAAACCAACAACAATATTCACAGTCCTTTCTTTGACTCTGTTTTCTTTCTCTTCTGCTGCCTCCACTCCTCCCATCGCAAGGTCCGTCCTGTGCCTACCGGCTCCAGCTCCCCGAGTGGAGTGAGGCGGCCTCCTATTTACTGCACCCGGAAGTGCTCCAGGTGCTTCCTAATTAACATCCGGCAGTACTTTCAGGTGTGGCGGAAGTGCTGTATGCCAAAGCTCCAGCGCTGTCCAGGCGCTCCCTGGTGGTGGTCATGGACCCCCACAGAGTTGAGCTCCATATTGGTGGCCCAAATGCTATCCAGGGGTGCTGCCCTCTTGCACCCCAGGGAAGATATTGCCCCTCTCCCAGTCCTTCCCTTCTCCAAGCGTACCCGGTGGGGCAAGGTCCCTGGTCGTCTGCCACACCTGTCTCTGCAAACCTATGGAAGGAAAGGTCGACTTGGATTGCCCAGAAATAGCAGAAGTATATGGTCATAATGATGAACTGAGGTAGAAGGTGATAAAGAGGCACCAGCCAGAGGAGTACACTGCTTCAGCGTACCTACAATAGCAGTGGCACTGATATTTTTCGTGTTCCTAAAGGGTGAAATTATAACGTGATTGTTGCCCATGCGACTGACCAGAGATAAGCATATCAAATAAAATAGCCTTCGTCAGAGATAAATAAAATCAAAAATATCATACAAATTAGCAGGAATAATACCCAACGTATGCATAAGGGCAAGTGTGAAGTAGGAAATTTGACATGTTGAGTAAAATCAAAGCACTGAAGTACATTTAGAAAACCAGCCACTTGTAGAGAATTTACAGAGCCTACGTGTAAGTTAAAATCACCAAGCAAAAGCATAGCAGGATACAATGCAAAAAAACTTAGCCTAGAAATAAGATATAAACACTGAATTTCAGGAGAAAATTGCTTAGTGAAATTATCTGTCCATGCAGAAAGATAATTTTACTTGCCAAGAAATCTTAAAAGAAGTTAGTTCCAGTATAGAAATAAGAAACCTCTGCTAGGTGTTTGGTTTGAAATAAGTAGAAAATGCTGTTTTTTAGAACAAATTACTTGAGATTAGACTCTCTACAGTGTAAATACACTGAATATTAAAAAATAATTTTTAATTCAGTTGTTTTGCATTCTTAATTTTAGCACACTGAAAAACGAATGCCAAGGAACAAGAGAATAAATCACTAATATAAGTGGAAAATTCTTAATACCAGTCGAGAAAGAAAGTCTTGTTACTTGAAACAAGTTAGCTCATCTTGAAATAGCTAGTCCAATATTTAATCTCAGAGCATACATCTTAAAACAGGAAAATTATTTTACAAAAATCAAAAGAATAAGAAAAAAATATATGATTATTAAGAAATAAATGCTTGAAATAAGCAGAATTATACCAATGGGGTGAGATATAGTGACTTGGATTTTTAAAAAATCCTGAAAGTAGTTAATTTCAACACATACTAAGCTATATTTGCATGATATACAACAAATTTCAGTCCACTTACAAAAGAATAAGGTAAAAGTAGCACAGTGCTCTCATTTTAGGATGGTCTTCATTTCAAATTGAAACCAAATATTTTAGCAGAGGTTTGAATTAGGAATGCATTCCTACATTCAAGACACATAATTAATATATCATTTCCTGATATATGTTGGCTTCCTGAATAGAAAAAATAACTTACAATAAAGACATAATCATTTGCGCAGGTTGGAAAATGGATGGATGGATGGATGCTCTTTATTTAAGTATTACATCAGTATCCAACAGCACTACTGCTGTGTTTACAATACAGAAACAGAGAAAAACATAAGCACATGAAAATTAGTTGACACAGGAAGGTTACCTTGTATATAACACAAACGTCATATCCATATAATTATTGTACATTGTAGTTCAGGACTGTCTCATCTTGTCACAGTCAGAAATGCATAAGAAGCTTCATTACATAAACAAAATTTTAACAGTGTTAACTTTGCCAAAAACAGGACAAAGAAAATACAACCTAACATTAAAATCCCCAAAATATCAAATTATTTACAATTTATCTAATTGATTTTCAAATATTATATACAGTACATCATAGACATGCATTTCCTGTTCTACATTTGGCTCACACATTTTTTCTTCTAGCATATTTGTATTTTCCCTTCAAATTGTGCCCAGTAATATTTCAGTTTGAATTGCAGAGATGATAGTGGCAATGCACTTAGAACATGTTAGATAGTGCATAACTGTATGCCATAAGGTACATGATACCTTCCTGCAACATTTCTTGAGGGAAAGTTGTCACCAGCTCACTTCCAATAGCTAGCATGCAGTTATCTTGGTCCACAATAATGGCAGTGCTAGTCAGTGGTCAGTCTTTGCTGTAGAAAGGCATCAGGATTCTCGTAGGTCTTCAAGACAAACAAAAACCAACAAAGAAAACAGGCTGAATTTATTTTATCCTCTGTAGTTCTATACAAGTTTATTACACATTTACTTATTTATAATACTGAATTAATGTGCTAATTTTAACAGAAGCAGTTACACAGCTTGTAATTGAAATAGCAAAGAAATCACTAAAAATTGAAGATTGTTATATTCTGTTAGCCCTTTTATTCAAACCGTTTAATGAATAATGTCATTCCTGTAGCTAACATTAAAAACAACCCTGAAAATTACTGCCAGTCACAGATGGATAGAATTGCAGTAACTGTCTTTATTTTTCCTTAAAAACAATGTAAAAATGCAAAGTTTTACCTTAAGGCCATGAACTAATGCCTCATATTTTGTTTCACAGCTTTTTTGGGGGTAGAGAAAGTGAAGGAAACATGGATGGCAGAGCTCTAAATATGGCGATGGCATTTTTCACTAATTAAAAAAGAAAAAAAAATCGTAATATCTTTCGCATTATGTTTTAATATAACTCAAACATTCTCCTTTTAATGAGAACAGCAACATACAGCAAGCTTTAAATTAAGAATGATTTATAACAAAAATGATATGATGTCTGGTATTATTTTTACCTACTAATATTCTAGAACATGAACGAACAATTGAAATGAACCTTACATAGATCATATTTAAAGTTTTGAGTATTCTTTAAAATATTTCTTCATTATTTATACCTAATAAAGGATAGTGTCAGTCAGTTTATTATTCTGTTGTGTCTTAAAAAGATGCTAGAAAAAACTATTTACAATACTCATAAATGGCTTTTTAAAAACATAATTAAAGAGAAAAATTTATTTCAGAATACAGTAATCCCTCCTCGATCACGGGGGTTGCATTCCAGAACCCCCCACAATAGGTGAAAATCCACGAAGTAGAAACCATATGCTTGTATGGTTATTTTTATATATTTTAAGCCCTTATAAACTCTCCCACACTGTTAACATTATTAAAGCCCTCTAGAAATGAAATAACACCTTTTAGTCAAAAGTTTAAACTGTGCTCCACGACAAGACAGAGATGACAGTTCTTTCTCACAATTAAAAGAATGCAAACATATCTTCTCTTCAAAGGAATTCGTGTCAGGAGCAGAGAATGTCAGAGAGAGAGAGAGAGAGAGCGCGAGAGAAAAGTAAACAATCAAAAAATCAATACGTGCTTTTGGGCTTTTAAGTATGCGCACGCGATAAAGCGGAAACAAAGAAGGGAGCAATGTGAAGGTAGTCTTTCAGCATTTTTTAGAGTAGCATCTGTATCTTCTAGGCAAACAGTCTCTGTGCAAAGAGCCCCTCTGCTCACAGCCCCTCCGTCAGGCACAGAGAATGTCAAAGAGAGAGTGAGAGAGACAGAGAAAAGCAAACAATCAAGCACCAGTCAGGAAGCACATCGTATATCATTGAGGAGTTTTATTTAATATGTAATACATGCTCTGATTGGGTAGCTTCTAAGCCATCTGCCAGTAGCGTCCCTTGTATGAAATCAACTAGGTAAACAAACTGAGGAAGCATGTACTATAAATTAAAAGGCCCATTGTCCGCAGAAATCTGCGAACCAGCGAAAAATCCGTGATATATATTTACATATGCTTACATTTAAAATCCGCGATGGAGTGAAGCCTTGAAAGTCGAAGCGCGATATAGCAAGGGATCACTGTTACACAGTACAACTTTCTAATACAATGAAGAAAAGGGAACCTGGAATTCACAAATCAACAGTTACTGGAAAAGAGATCAGTAATAATGTTTTGCATGAAAATTTCTCAAAGTTTAGCTTACTATAATATAGACTTGGTCTTTATGGAAAAAATGTCATAAAAAGTGCAACACTTTGAGCATCAACTGCAAAATATACTTTAAACACCTTCAATTTGACTTTCATTTAGACCTATCATGCTGCAACACTGAGTAAGTAAAGTGCATAGCTAACTATAAAATGACTTTGAATAAAATATGCATGACAAATGTTACCCTCATCGTGCATATGTGGGCGCTTCAGGATCTTCTTCATCACTCCATACAGCTGTGCTTTTCCTTAAAAACTGGTCCATCTGCTCTTAACTTCTGTGATGTAGTTAAGATTAGTCAAACTAAGAATACAACGCATCTGATCCATTACCTATAAAAAAAGCACACTCTAAGTCAGCACATATTTTGTTTTAAGAAACCATTTTCAAAAGTATTTCAGTCAAATGTCTGTGTTTTATGTACTTACATGATCCAGTTCTTTAAAGCATGGGTAAGCCTCCCATACAATCTATAAATGACCTCTGTGCATTAAATTCATGATCAAGTAGCTGGGTAACTGCAAATTTATTTGGCTTTGGTTTCTTGTAAAGGTCCTGTAGTGTTTTGTAGTGCCTGACCTGTATTTAGTGGCTGTCAACTATTGTGTCAACAGCTGCAAAAACATATAAATGAATAATCCAATCAGTTGTGTTTTCTAAACAGTCTGAACTAAGATGGGATATGACCATCTCTATTGTGCACTTACCATATGGTTCATATTCTTTCTCTGCTGTAACTTTTTGGGTACGACTAGAAATAAGGCTATTAGAAATAAACTGTATACATTGATAATAATAGAATACTATGAGGTTAATTATTATTAATAGAATACTATGGGGCTAATTATTATTAATAATAATAGAAATTCTATGAGGCTATTAGAAATAAACTGGATATATTAGGATTAAAAGTCAAGACAGAGGTAAAAAGCTTAGGAGTAACTGTTGACTGTAACCTGAATTTTAAATCGCATATTCATCAGACCACTAGGACAGCATTTTTTCACTTAAGAAACATAGCAAAAGTTAGACCTCTTATATCATTGAAAGATGCTGAGAAATTAGTTCATGTGTTTGTTTTCAGTCGACTAGATTACTGTAACGCACTCCTCTCAGGACTACCCAAAAAAGACATAAATCATTTGCAACTAGTGCAGAATGTAGCTGCTAGAATCCTAACTAGGAAAAGAAAATCTGAGCACATTTCTCCAGTTTTGATGTCACTACACTGTTTACCTGTGTCATTCAGGATTAACTTTAAAATTCTGCTTATGGTTTATAAAGCCTTAAATAATCTCGCCCAATCTTATATATCGGAATGTCTGACACCTTATTTTCCAAATCGTAACCTCAGATCCTCAAATGAGTGTCTGCTTAGAACTCCAAGAACAAAACTTAAATGAAGTGGCGAGGCGGCCTTCTGCTGTTATGCTCCTAAAATCTGGAACAGCCTGCCAATAGGAACTCACCAGGCTAATACAGTGCCTAACTACAAAGAGGACTATTTCATTTATGTTAGGTAGAATGCCCAGAGGGGACTGGGCGGTTCCGTGGCCTGGAACCCCTGCAGATTTTATTTTTTTCTCCAGCCGTCTGGAGTTTTTTTTTTTTGTTTTTTTCTGTCCATCCTGGCCATCGGACCTTACTTCTTTTCTATGTTAACTAATGTTGTCTTATTTTAGTTTCTTATTTTGTCTTTTATTTTTCTTTTCTTCATTATGTAAAGCACTTTGAGCTACTTTTTGTATGAAAATATGCTATATAAATAAATGTTGTTGTTGTTGTAGAAGGTGACACGGTAAGAAGCGTCACTGAAGCAATAGAATTCCCCGAAGATGCAGTGGATTCGCCCTCGCCTGAATACTCAACTTCAGCAGCATCAGGCTTGTCAGTGGTGATGCCGAGACATCTCTTTATTTATTTCAGGCATACAGCCCTGTCGCTTCTGAGGTGTGCAGATATTCTGTAGCCTTTTCAGGAATTGTTTAAACACAGGTTCCTGTAATGAGATTACATTCTTTTAAAAAGTGTGGAAGTGAATACAATTTGTGACTACTCAGTCTACATCCCCTATAAAAACTAGTTACTTACACTCACCCATGAATTTTGATCTTCAGTTGCACATAGCTTTGGATAATACTTGACTATACGTTTTGCCATTGAAGAAACCTCATGTTTGGAGGTATATTTGTCTTCCCTCGTTGTTGTCCTCAGTATGGGCACTATGTTGGTCACTGTATTTCTAATTAATCTACAGCACAGATCCTTTGAAAGAATACAACGCTCCTCTTTCCCTATATGCTTCAGTTCAAGGTAATGTTTTCTGACCTGCTCCAACTCACTGTCACTATGAAGTATGTATTCGGGGCTTGGAAGGTGAACGATTTTAGAGGGGCTGGCTTCTCTTAAAATTTTTCTGGAACATCCTTGCTCACTGGATTGAGGGGTAGGTGAAAGACTGGCATTTTTTAGAGTATTGCATTCAGAAGAGGAGGGAGATGTGCAGCTGTCTTGTAAGTTATCTTGCTGCACAGAAAACTGCAGCTCCTGTTAAAAAAATACAGAAAAAGGACATTGAAAATAGTCACCAGTTATCAATAAACATTTTATGAATTAGGAAATTTGATGAAACCTGACATAAATGGAAATATTGACTTTTATTTAACGTAAATGAAATTAGTATTCAGACAGCATTGCTCAAATATCTGACCTCTTATATTTACATCCATCCGTCTTCTAACCCGCTGAATCCAAACACAGGGTCACGGGGGTCTGCTGGAGCCAATCCCAGCCAACACAGGGCACAAGGCAGGAACCAATCCTGGGCAGGGTGCCAACCCACCACAGGACACACACAAACACACCCAGGCCAATTTAGAATTGCCAATCCACCTAACCTGCATGTCTTTGGATTGTGGGAGGAAACTGGAGCGCCTGGAAGAAATCCATGCAGACATGGGGAGAACATGCAAACTCCACACAGGGAGGACCCGGGAAGTGAACCTGGGTCGCCTAACTGCGAGGCAGCAGCGCTACCACTCACAGAAACTATATGTACTCAGTTATCTATTGATATGGAGTATTTTCACAATACGTTGTATTGAACTAAATAACTACATGAGTACTGTGAAATTCTTATTTGTGTGGGCTAATTAACATGTAACACACTATCATTCTCTGGCACCATGATAAAGTTTATCAAAACATTTGTAAATTAATATAGAGTTTGTATAAATTACAAACATTCATATGGTGAGGTGAACATGTTGGGGCAACAGCCTTGATGGATGCATGAGCTGTCCTGTGCCCAGGTGTGACATTTCAAACTGCTTTTATTGAATTATGGAAAATTTTAATTGAGAAGGACCAAGCCCAAGTTTCTACTCTTCAAACTTCCACATCTATAAATATATACTTATGTTGTCATCACTTTCATATCATAAATGTCCTCCTTTTCCCTATTATCATTTATATTTCTCCCCTGCTTGATCTCAAATATTATCAGGACATGGACACTTCTGATATAAAAGTTGTTACAGAAGCTAAGTTTAAGAGTTTCTTGAAAGATGGTACAAGTGCAAATCATGATACCTTTTTATAAATGTTTTATATTTTGTTTCCTTTCTGAACAAGTATATCATACTGAGGTTGTAGGCAAGTACAGATATCCTACATAGGTGTATTTACCGTGTTGCCTGATCAAGGACACAATACATAAGACTTACTAACTTAATTTGTGAGTGCACAAAATTTGCAGGGCGTTAACATTTCACACCTGTGCCATTAACGTAATAAAACGCACGGGCTCACTCAGGGCTGGCTCTAGAATATCGGCGAAGCTGCACAGGTTGCGCCCAAACCTTCGAATTATTTTTATATGACGCGCTCATTTATGGTATTGATATCGAAGTTAAGGGGGTGTGGGTGCCCATGCCCAGGGGGGATGGGTGCCCCCTTGCTGTTTCAAGTGCAGCGATCTTTTTATATTCGAGCAATGAGCTTACAATTGTGGATACCTCAAAATCGATAATAATTTTAAAATAATGGCCTCTAAATTTTAAAGATTTTCTTTAAAGGTATCTCAAATAGAAGCGACTTAGGTCGTGTTCGCTTTTACTACCGGTAAAAACAATGCACTGCAGCAACAGTAAAGGTCAATTAGAAATTTACCTTTTAATATTTCCAGTGTGACTTCGTCAAGTGAATCGATTGGTTTATATGTGTAAATATGTTACTTATCAGCTGCAAAGAGCAAAGCAGTATTTTAGCTAACTATGTAACATTGTTAATAATCTTACTTTGAGAACGTTTTGAAATGTAACAGCTGATGCGCGGGAAAGCTAAGGATGCTTCACAGGGAACGCGTTTACGCATGCTCAAAGAAAGGTACAGGTGCCGGTCATAAAATTAGAATATCTTGACAAAGTTGATTTATTTCAGTAATTCCATCCAAAAAGTGAAACTTGTATATTAGATTAATTCGTTACACACAGACTGATGTATTTCAAATGTTTATTTCTTTTAATTTTGATGATTATAACTGACAACTAATGAAAGTCCCAAATTCAGTATCTCGGCAAATTAGAATATCAAATGCAAAAAAAGGATTTTTAGAAATGTTGGCCAACTGAAAGGTATGAACATGAAAAGTATGAGCATGTACAGCACTCAATATTTAGTTGGGGCTCCTTTGGCCTGGATTACTGCAGCAATGCGGCATGGTATGGAGTCGATCAGTCTGTGGCACTGCTCAGGTGTTATGAGAGCCCTTGTTGCTCTGATAGTGACCTTCAGCTCTTCTGAATTGTTGGGTCTGGCGTATTGCATCTTCAAGATTTTCTATGGGGTTAAGGTCAGGCGAGTTTGCTGGCCAATCAAGAACAGGAATACCATGGTCCTTAAACCAGGTACTGGAAGCTTTGGCACTTTGTGTAGGTGCCAGGTCCTGTTGGAAAATGAAATCTGCATCTCCATAAAGTTCGTCAGCAGCAGGAAGCATGAAGTGCTCTAAAACTTCCTGGTAGACAGTTGTGTTGACCTTGGACCTCAGAAAACACAATGGACCAACACCAGCCGATAACCTGGCACCCCAAACCATCACTGACTGTGGAAACTTTACACTGGACCTCAAGCAATGTGGATTCTGTGCCTGTCCTCTCTTCCTCCAGACTCTGTGACCTTGATTTCCAAAGGAAATGCAAAATTTACTTTCATGAGAGAACATAACTTTGGACCACTCAACAGCAGTCCAGTCGAGACGCTTCTGATGCTGTCTCTTGTTCAAGAGTGGCTTGACACAAGGAATGCGACAGCTGAAACCCATGTCTTGCATACGTCTGTGTGTGGTGGTTCTTGGAGCACTGACTCCAGCTGCAGTCCACTCTTTGTGAATCTCCCCCACAGTTTTGAATGGGTTTTGTTTCACAATCCTCTCCAGGGTGTGGTTATCCCTATTACTTGTACACTTTTTTCTACCACATCTTGTTCTTCCCTTTGCCTCTCTATTAATGTGCTTGGGCACAGAACTTTGTGAACAGCCAGCCTCTTTAGCAATGACCTTTTGTGTCTTGCCCTTCTTGTGCAAGGTGTCAATGGTCGTCTTTTGGACAACTGTCAAGTCAGCAGTCTTCCCCATGATTGTGTAGCCTACAGAACTAGACTGAGAGACCATTTAAAGGCTTTTGCAGGTGTTTTGAGTTAATTAGCTGATTAGAGTGTGGCACCAGATGTCTTTAATATTGAACCTTTTCACAATATTCTAATTTTCCGAGATACTGAATTTGGGACTTTCATTAGTTGTCAGTTATAATCATCAAAATTAAAAGAAATAAACATTATCAAATATATACATACATCAGTCTGTGTGTAATGAATGAATCTAATATACAAGTTTCACTTTTTGAATGGAATTACTGAAATAAATCAACTTTGTCATGATATTCTAATTTCATGACTGGCACCTGTATGTTCCATTACATGAAAAAGGAGGGGTCAAAAACAGCGCTGGATATTATATTTGGAAAAAAAAAAAAAAACAAACAAAAACAATTGGACACTGCAAGAAAACCATAATAATACCTTTAGCTTTTCATATACTCAACAATGTCATTGACGTAAATAATTGTTTTTTCCTAAAATAATGGAATGATCCTGTATATTACACCAAATAACAGCTAGAGTCGCTCAGCACTTGTGTTTTTTGCAGTTTAAACACCAAAGATGATTTGCCGTTGTTTTTTTTTTTTGCTGCTCGTTTGTGGCTTTGAGTTTAAAAACCACTTTTTGATGCTGTGTCTTTGATAGAGATGTTTTGTCATTTGAAATGAAAATCCCTAACCTGGATAAATCCACCCATTTTGTTGATGCTATGAAGCTGGTTAATTTTAATTCCAGTGAGACTATATGACTAAAAGACAACATATATATTCTTGTGAAGTACTTCCATGGGGATATAATTGAACTATATAAAACTTTTTAAAGATTCCTAAATTCTTGAACTTTTCTTTTTATGTTAATAAATTCCAGCAACACTGCTTGGATTAAGCCATTTATTTGACACTGTGAAAAAACTCTTGCATCAAACCACCAGACACATTTTTTATACAAGGGTCATTTATTTTAAAATGTAGAAACCATTTTGATTTGACGAAAAATATTACCATTTGAGTATAATAAAGTACAAAATTGGAGGAGCATGCTGGGAGAGAGAAGTGCTGGCTAGGAAGATCACGGATTCTCGGCAGCGTTTGACGCAGATGGCAGCTCTTTAGCAAACATTCTAAACAATTAAGACACATTTACGCCAAATTTATTTACTGACAACGCAATTAATCCGGTAAGTACAACTCACTCAACCTGGAGGTAAGTGAAGAAAATTTGGAAAGTTTACAAAATTATATTGATCAAGTTTTTGAGTCTGTTGTCATGGGGCCTAAGAAAGCAGCAGCTATCACGGAAACACCTGCTACCAAGAGAAGCCGTCCTCAAGATTCCCCCGAGGCGACCTCATCTCCCCGCAAGGATATATTAGAATTATTAGATTCTATAGATAAAAGGCTTTTGGGATTTGAGGGACGACTCCACCTGCTCGAAATTCTACACCAGGAGTTCCAGAACCTCCGACAATCTCTGGAATTCAGCCAGGATCAGGTGGAGCGGCTTGCTGCTGAAAACGCGTCTCTGCGGGAGACTGTGTCTTCCCTGACAGAGGGATTGACACGGATCTCCCAGGACAACAAGACCCTGAAGGAGACGGTTTTGGATCTTCAGGCCCGCAGCATGAGAGACAATCTGGTGTTCGCAGGCCTGCCGGAGCAGACGGGAGGACAACCGGAGGATTGCGAACAAACAATCAAGTATTTTCTCCAGACCCACATGAAGATACCCGAAGAAACGGTAAAAAACATCACCTTTCACCGGGTACATCGCCTTGGAGCCAAGAGAGCAGACAGCAGAAGACCTCGTCCCATCGTGGCTAAATTTGAGCATTTTAAACAGAAGGATTTTGTTAAGAGCCACGGAAAGAGCTCAAAGGGAAAAATTTTAGCGTGAATGATCAATTTCCTAAAGAAATTTTGGATCGCCGCAGAGTTCTGTTCCCAATACGTAAAAATTCATCCAAGAAGGGAGCCGCTGTCATTTCTGTGGACAAGCTCTACGTCAACAACAGGCTGTACAAGGAGCGAGGAGTGACAGACTGGCTTTATTAGCCCAACATCAGGTCACAAGTTTATTTTCTTATCGGGATTCACTGGGTATGAGCATGTCAGGATATAAAAAAAAGTTGCTATATCCGTGTTTAGATGATGGGATCACCTGTTCTCTCACCACCCCACACCTCTAACACCTTTTCTTTTTACTTTTTTTTTCTTTTCTTAACCTTTATCACTCTTTCCTTTCCTTCTTTTACCTGCTTCTGGAACTTTACATCCGCATGACACAATCACACAACTTTCCTACACTCGTCAGCACACACACAGCGCGCATACAAACACTAGATTATAATTATTACATTTTATCATACAACCACAAACACTTTTGGTTCTGTCTGATTATTATTATTATTATTATTATTATTATTGTCTGATTATTATCAGCACTATTATTATTATTAGTATTTTTATTTTTTATTATTATCATTAGCACTATTATTATCAGCATTATTATTATTATTTATTTTCAGCATTATATTATTATTTTCAGCATTATTATTATCATCAGCATTAATAATATTATTGTTATTAGCATTATTATGCATATATTTTTATTTACTTATTTATTGCTTTATTTTTATTTATATATATATATTTTTTTTTTTTTTTTTCTTCAGATTAAATTATACATTTATTTACTTAACTAACTCACCTGAAGGCACCATACATTAGCTAATCACACACACAACTATGGGTACACTAAGGTTTGTCAGTTGGAATGTTCATGGAACTGGCTCTAGAGAGAAGAGATTAAAGATTTTTGATCAGCTTAAAAGACTGCAGGCAGATGTTGTCTTATTACAAGAGACTCATAGGTCTGCCACAGTTGCAGATGAACTTAAAACATCTGAGTTTCCCAGACTGTTCTCTGCCGCCTATAACTCTAGACAAAGAGGTGTAGCTATTTTAATACACAAAAATACAAATTTCAAAGTATTGGACACAGTCTCAGATCCAGATGGTAGATTTATAATACTAAAACTATCTATACAAAATCAAAGCTTATGTATTGTTAGCATATACTGTCCAAACATAGATGATCCCGCATTCTTTCATAATTTTTTCTCTGTACTCTCCGAACACTTGGACTGTCCACTTATACTTGCGGAGATTTTAATTTTGGATGGATCATTCTTCAGACAGGCTCAGTACAGCTGGGACTCAGCGCAGTTGGCATTCCACTAATATAGTCAAACAGTATATGAGTGATTATGGGCTTTGTGATGCATGGCGATCTTTTTATCCCAGCCGTAGAGAGTATACTTTTTTCTCACATGTTCATCACTCTCACTCACGTTTGGACTATTTTCTAGTCAGCAGCTCATTATTGGCTGACATTTCAGACACTGAGATACACCCTATAGTTGTCAGCGATCATGCTCCAGTTTCTTTAACTCTGTTAAATAAGAAAACAATCCCATCAGGTAAAACTCGGAGGTTTAATACGTCACTGGTTAAAGATGAAGGTTTTGTGGAATATTATAAAAAGAGTGGGCTTTATATTTAGAACACAATGACATTCCTGGAACATCAGCATCTGTTCTCTGGGAGGCAGGGAAAGCAGTGATGAGAGGTAAAATAATTTCCTTCTCATCACATAAGAAAAAATAGAAAACAAACGTATTCAGGAATTAGAAGAAATCATTAAGTCTCTAGAGGCATCCCCAGAAGAAGAATTACAAAACAAATTGCGTAAAAGTAAACTAGAACTTAAAGGAATTATTGACAAAAACACAATTTTAGCACAAAGACTACGAATAGAAAACTTTGAACACGGTAATAAATCAGGCAAGTTTTTAGCCAACCAGTTAAAAATAAACAAAGAGAAAACTGCCATATCTGCTGTTAAAGACTCAACTGGGAATATAGTATATGACCCTGAAAGAATAAACAACACTTTCAGAGATTTTTACAAAACCTTGTACTCACCACAGATTAACCCATCAGATAATGAGATCAATGAGTTTCTAGACAGGATAATACTTCCTAAATTATCAGATAGCCAAGCTACAGTCCTGGACTCGCCATTAACATCAGATGAGCTTCAGGAAGCTCTTAACTCCATGCCTAATAGGAAGGCTCCAGGTCCAGATGGGTTTCCAGCAGAGTTCTACAAAGAATTCTGGATCATTCTGGCCCAACATTCTTCAGAATGATGTGTGAAATACAAGAAAATGGTAGACTACAGCCAAACATGAATTCAGCCAACATTAGTCTCCTGTTAAAACCAGGCAAAGATCCTATATTTCCTACCAGCTATCGCCCAATTTCTCTTATTAATGTTGACCTGAAAATAATTTGTAAAGCCCTTGCAAAAAGATTAGAGAAGGTAACCCCTTTCATAATACATCCAGACCAAACTGGTTTCATTAAGGGGAGACATTCATCCACAAATTCACGTAGATTACTCAACTTAATAGACTTTTCTTATAGCAGAAACATGGAAACCAGTATATTATCTCTCGATGCAGAAAAGGCTTTTGATAGAGTTAACTGGAAGTTCTTATTTGCAACTTTACATAAATTTGGTTTTGGAAACTTCTTCATAAACTGGTTAAAAATTTTATACAGTTCACCAACAGCATGCGTCAGGACAAATGACCAAACATCAGATAGCTTCTGTCTTCAGAGGGGGACCAGGCAGGGATGCCCTCTCTCCCCCTCGCTATTTGCTATCTTTATTGAACCACTAGCAGCAGCAATCAGGCAAACTACAGTTATTAAAGGCATAAAGTGTAAGAACATAGAACATAAAATCAGTCTTTATGCAGATGACGTGTTACTTTATCTTCAGAATTCTCAATCCTCTCTCTCCCAGGCAATTGAACTAATAAACTCCTTTTCAAGAGTTTCAGATTATTCAATAAACTGGTTAAAATCCACAGTTCTTCCAATTAATTTCTCTTTTGTCAATTCCCTTAATACACAATTGGAATCAGGGAATATTACATACCTGGGCATTCATGTGTCTCCCAGGCTGGCAGATCTAACTAAACTAAACTACATCCCACTATTAAAGAAAGTGGAAGATGATCTTGCTAGATGGAAATCCTTACCGATATCACTTATGGGGAGGGTTGCCACAATTAAAATGATGGTTTTACCAAGAATCAATTACTTATTTTCTATGATCCCAAACAAGCCATCATCTGATTGGTTTAGATCCCTGGACTCCTCCATCACTAAATTCCTTTGGAAGGATAAACCTCCACGAATTAGCTTAAAAACACTACAGAAGACCAAAGATAGAGGAGGGTTGGATCTACCCAACTTCTATCATTATTTCTTAACCAACAGGCTCCAATATATACCAAGATGGTTGCAACATAACCCGCTGGATGAGTCCTGGTTAGATGTAGAACAGACACTTTGCAATACTATAGAGCTTTCGGACCTACCGTTTATTAGCTCAAAAATAAGAAAGCATGAAAGCTTTAAAAGTATTAATATCAGTACCTCACTGACAGCATGGTGGGAATATCTAAAAATGACGGAGTCTTCACTAATTCCATGCAGACACACCCATCTGGAATAATCCTGACATATTGCAAAACAATAAAATGATGAACCTCCCATACTGGAAAAGTAAAGGAATTCTATACATGGAACACATAGTTGAAGGATTGGATTTCATTCCATTTAACAGAATAGTCTCCCAATTTGGGATAGACAAGAATAGATTTTTAGAATATCTCCAAATTAAATCAGTAGTTAAAGAAAAATTTAAGCTTAAAGTAGAATTACAAACACCATCAAGGGTATTAGACTTCTGTAATCTCAAACACCCCAAATTACTGTCTAAAGTATATAAAACATTGACCAAAATAGATGATACAATAGCAATTCCTATAGGCAAATGGGAGGAGGATCTATTAGTTAGCTTTGATCAGACTTTCTGGTCCCAAACCTGTTTAAAAACTTTTAAAACGATCAGAAACCCCAATTTACAACTAATTCAATACAAAATTCTACACAGAGTACACTATACAGGTCATCGGATGTTCAGGATGGGATTTGTGCCATCTGACACCTGCACAGACAACATTCCTGACAGTTATATCCACGCACTGTGGTCATGTCCACCTGTTCAGGGATTCTGGTATAGAGTATGTGAAGACCTGTCAAAGTGTCTGAAATGTGATATCCCAACTTCCCCCTCATTTTGCTTGCTGGGGAACCTAGAGGATGTCCCGATTGAAACAAATTTGGTTCACGTGGTTCTCACTGCCATATGCATCGCTAAGAAAACTATCCTCATAAACTGGAAAAACAAAGATAATCTTTGCATTAACCAGTATAGAAATCTTTTATTGGATCATATTACACTTGAGACAGCCTCTGCCTCCACTTCAAATCAATCTCTCTGGGCTCCTTTGATCGGTTCCATCACATAGCGATGATGGAGGGTCATTGATATGGTCCTGCGGGATGCTGTGGTTGATGTGGTGGAGAGTCTGAGCTTGGAGTATCTGGAGGATCCCTGGGGTGGGTTCACTAGGGGGGTCTTGGGCTGGGGGCTGCTGCCCGACTCTGGTGGTGCTTGGGTTACCTCCGGGGGTGGGCTTCTGGTGGTTGTGTGTGGGCCTTAGGGGGTCTTGACGGTGGCTGCGGTCGCTGCCTAGTGGCTGCAATGCCCCTGGGTTGGTCTGGGTGTGGGCCTGGTGGCTTAGGGTTTGGGGCGGCCGTCCCGGATGGGGATATGGGTGGGGCCTTGGGGATTGGGTCCTGGCATGTACGCTGCCGGGAAGAGGGCGGAACGCGTGCGGCAGTTCCACCATGGGGAGGGGATGTCCGGGAGGGAGGATCCAGCTTTATCCTGGGTGTCTTATGTCTTACTTAATCTGAATGTTGAGTAAATGTGGGGATGGGAGTAAATATTCTGCTGGGGTGGTGTGGGTTGGTGGCCTCAGACTCCGTGGGGCTCTGTGATGCTGCTGCTTCGGGCCATGGCTAGATAGGCTGGGGCCTCCGTGCCCGGGTGGATTTTGGGAACGGAGGTGCCTATTGGGGCCAGTAGGGGAGCTGGCTCCCTGGAGGGCTCAGGCCCCTCAGCCGTTCCTCCCCATCCTCAGACATTTCCCTCCTCCTGCTCCTTCACATCATCACACAAACATGCACATAGGGCCTTGGGGTGTGGGTAAGTCAGGGGTGCGGTATGGATCCCTTTCCGCAGTCCTGTGGCAGCCTACACCCCAATTTTATTTGCACATTAAACACTTCCACAAAAACATTCCACACAAATGCACACTTAGGGCCTTGGGAGTGGGCACACTCAACGGCATCCGGTGGGGAAATTTCAGCCTCACTCCGAGTGCCGGTGTCCACTTCCAATTTTAAACTGCACCTAGTCACGGAGAGTTTTGGGGGGGAGGTGGGGCTGTGTGTTGGCATCAGCTGGTGTAGGCCACATGGTGCGGCCCTGCCCGCCCCCAACCACAAAATGCACCTTATCAGCACACACCAACACTACATTAGAGCAGGCGGAGGGAGACTAGAGGTCTTATTACACCTCTGTTCTCAGTTAGCTGCCGGGGCTGGAGGCTAGGAGTGGGAGCTGGCCGTCTGCCTGTGGTCTGGAGTGGTGGGTTGCTTTGCTCTCGTTGGATGGGGTGCCTGCTCACTATTACCCCTGCGGAACGGGGCTAACTCTGACGTCCAGGAATGGCTGTACCTCAGGTACGGCAGCACCGGGACCAGAGTTAGGTAGGGTGTGTGGGGAGTGTGAATGGGTGTCTGGCGTACATCCTTGTAAGTCTTGGGTTGTATGTGTATGTGAGAGCATGAGGGAGGGAGTGTATGACTGTGTTTGTGTGTGACTGTATATGTCAGGTGGGGTTTTGGACTCCTCCCTCTCCTGGGACATCTGGCAATACTACAACATCTTTGCCTACCCTCCCCTGCCTTAAGCATCTGTCTGGTCGCTCCCGGTGGCTGCCTGGTGGGATCTGGTTCCCTGGGCTCTGTTGGATCCTCGGCGGGTGGGTCGCCCGGGTCCCGGGCTGCTGGGTTCCGGGCCCGGCCGACTCGGGGGAGAGCGGCTGCGGGCGGGCCTGAGGGCTTGCCGTTGATATCTCCCGGGACTCTGCCGGCTGCTGGTTGTGACCCCGGGGTGATCCTCTGCGCCTCTTGAGTGGGGGTTGGGGCTTCTCTGGTGACGGCCTCCCTGGGGTCTCCGCTCTGGGGTGACCTCTGGATCTCTGGGCTTGGAACTCCCTCCATCTTCCGCGTTTTGGGGGCAGGTCTGTGGCCCTTCACACTCACTATTGGATGCTCCTATAGAGAAACCTTACACATACAAGCGTGCGTACGCACACAGGTGCTCACATGGTGATTTCATAAGTATGACTTGGACATCTTCAGCACATGATCTAAGGTTGTGGTGGCCTTAAATGCCTCAGTAATAATTACTGTATGATTGTCAGCAAACATTTTTACTTTTATATATCTTCATGTAGCTGATGCAGCAATGTTTTTGTCTTGTGGTTTGTTTCCAAACTTTCTGCAGGTCTAGAAGCGGACTCTGGTTCATTTATTGTTTATTCTATACGAAAACCCCCCCTTCCCCCTTTACCTCCATCTCTTCCTTCTCTCTCTTCTTTTTCTTTTACTTTTGTCTCCGTGTCTGGTTCGAATCTTAAAAACATCTAAAAATATTTTTAATAAAGTTTTGGTATCAGGCGTGACGTCAGCAGAAGCTGTAACGCTCCACCTGAGAGAAAAACTGTAAGGCTAGTCGCCAGCATTCAGACATCAATTCTGATTGCTTCACAGCCGAACAGGACACGGTATAAAAAAAAAAAAAAGTACTACCCTTTGCAGGGAATCCAGCTGTTAAATCATACTAGTTACAGAGAAAGGCCACTGAGTTAGGCAAGTGTTAATCTGAAATGTTGTAGTTGTTAACAAAATCAAGGTTGTAATCTAAAACCTTTCTGGAATAAAAAGATTTTAATTTAAGTCTCAGGGTTGTGCCTTACTCATTTCTTAAAAAAAGACAAACCTAGAAAGTTTTGCTTCTTGAAATAAGAATACATGTCCTGCTATGCTCATCGCTGTAGTTGATAACAGGCTTTTCTCTCACAGTTATGCCTTTTTTAAGTCGAAATTGTCTTTGAATTACACTTTTATATCTAAATCAGATAGCTTAAGACCAGTTATCTTGAGTTGAGCAAAATAATCTAGCAAGTGGGCGGCATGGTGGCACAGTGGGTAGCGCTGCTGCCTCACAGTTAGGAGACCCGGGTTCGCTTCCCGGGTCCTCCCTGTGTGGAGTTTGCATGTTCTCCCCCCAGGCGCTCCGGTTTCCTCCCACAATCCAAAGACATGCAGGTTAGGTGGTTTGGCGATTCTAAATTGGCCCTAGAGTGTGCTGTGTGTTTGTGTGTGTCCTGCGGTGGGTTGGCACCCTGCCCAGGATTGGTTCCTGCCTTGTGCCCTGTGTTGGCTGGGATTGGCTCCAGCAGACCCCCGTGACCCTGTGTTCGGATTCAGCAGGTTAGACAATGGATGGATGGATGGAATCTAGCAAGTATCATTGCAACATGAGATATTTAATCTCTTGGGGCAAAATATTAGATATATATTATAAGAAATTTTTACTTGTTAAGAAAAAATGTTTTACAATATACAAAGAACACAGAGAAGTGAGTAACTCAGTGTATTCTGCCAAGAAGACAAGTGGCTCTTTTGGAAAACAATAAGCAAGTAATATCAATAGAGGTTTTGCACCAGACAGCAGTAATGCCAGGTACACAAATGATAAAAAATCAGGAGCAGCAACTGGCTTGATTCAAAGCTTAAAAGAATATAAAACTACAACCCTACCCCAACAGCCAGTAGTACATGACTTTACAATAGCAGGTTGGAACAGCCATATTTAGATTGAAATAGTCATTATTTTGTTGCCAAGTTTCTATTAAGCACAAAACATCAATATTTTGCCCCACAACAAAGCCTGCAATAAAAGCTGATTTGCTATTATGAGAGTGGACATTGAATAGGGCAATGTTAGCATTTTGCATATAGCTATATTATTCTGGCATTTGACGCATTAATGATATTGACCACAACAATTTACAGCAGGAGACAGTCCAGTAGTGACAGCAGATTAGTGACGTAAATAAAACAACATTAAGATCAAGTCAGTGTAATCTTTTGGATGATAATAGTCAAACTTCTGAGGCAAGCTTCTGTGACAGAACCTGGGATGGCACAGAATTTCTAAATGCCTAAACGGAAGGAGCACTAAAAGCATAACGTTCAGAAAAAAAGAGTACCTTATAGCCATAATCCAACAGAAAACCTGTAGGATTCAAGAAGCAGACTAGCAGGCAGACAGCAGACTATACAGGCAATAATATACAGAAATTCCATTTTTTAACCCGCCAGGGAGAAGCAGCAGCGCCAGTGTAATCTCTCGTAACCTGGAAGTGTCAGAATTTTTGAAAACTCTGCGAATATTATTGTTGTCTTTTTTTGCTTATTTATTTTGTTTATTATACTTTAATTTTTGAATTTTTCAAGTGTTGTAATGCTCTTAAAAAACTGTGCTTTTATAGTATGCTAAATACAACTTGTAAAATATTTCATTTGTGTGTTTTGTTTTAGAATTATCTATATCTTAATAAAAGAGTACAGATAGGAGTAGAATGCTCCCCATGGAGTGAGATCATCAGAGGAGTCCTTTGGGGGTCTGTCCTTGGACTCTCATTATTTTTTCTGATTTATATTACTGACATTCATTTTGGTGTAGTTAGTAAACTTGTCAAAGTCACAGATAATAGTTAAATTGGAGGGATGGCAGACACTGAGGAGGCAGCAAAAAGAATTCAAAAAGACCTGGACAACCTTCAGAAATAGGTGAACACCTGGAAAATGGAGTTTAATGTAGAAAAGTGTTACATTTGGACAAAATGAAAATCACTTATAAAAACAAGAGAGGAGACATTGAGCTACATAAAAAGAGACTTCTAAAAAAGGATTTAGGGGCTTATCTTGACACAACATTTTCATTGACTAACCAATGTACAGAAGTGATTAGAAAAGCAAAGTAAATTGTACGTTCTGTCATAAAAACTGTTGGGTTTATGTCAAATGATGTTATACTCAAACTATATAATGCACAAGTGAGACCTTATCTGGAGAATTGTGTGCAGCTCTGGGGCCTCATGTATAAATGGCGGGCACGCACAAAAATGTTGAGTACACTCGTTTCCACAAGATATATAAAAACTAAACTTGACATAAAAACACACATTATTTCATGGCAGCCTCTCCCCTTGCATACACAAGTTTCTGCTTTGAAAACTGGCAGCACCCAGTGTCAAAGCAGTGCTGCTGTTTCTGTGTGGTCTACCTTTTTCAGATTCACATCAATGACGCAAGATTTATCAAATATATCAAAAGTAACTGCATATCATTTACAAATTTAAGGCACTTGATTGTAATCATTCTGTAACAATATAATTGTGCACCGAATGGCCAAACTATGCCAAATACCATAGCTGTTTTAGCATTGTTACTCTCAGTGCACCGCTCAGAGTATTTTAATCCACTGTACCTGGGTTGTGTTGAGAGCACAGAGGATTATTATCAAGATACAGCTTCCAGCCCTGGAGGACATTTATAACACACGTTGCCTCGGGAAAGCCACCAGCATCTGCATGGATTACACTGAGCCATGCTCACAGTCTATTTGAACTCCACCCATTCCGCAAACGCTTCAGAGTCTTTCCTGCAAGGACCTTATGGTTCAGAAACAGTTTCATCCCAACAGCTATAAACACACTCAATCAGCCCATTAATGAACTATTTCTACTTATAAGTACAATTGCCTCACTGTAAACTTGCACTACAACTGTAACATTGCACAACTTGAGCCACTTTATGAACACTCTGCACTATATGTACATGTATGTTGTACTTATGCTTTCATATTGTATAGTTTTCTTTGTTTTTTATCATATTATAATATAAATATAAATAAATATATATAAATATGTGAATTTCCCCTTGGGATTAATAAAGTATCTATCTATCTATCTAAATAGGTTTATGAAGGATTTGCATATTGAATCTCATTGTACCATACAATGACAATAAAAGAATTCAATTCAACTCAACAGAAAAAAGAGCATATTTAGATATGATGACAACTGGCTCCTAAGTCAATTTAGATTTCCAAGAGCTATCCTCTTGGAGCCGTGTGCTATTAGAATATTAGGATGTATACTTGATGTCATTTTTATGATGAAATGCATTGAAGTATGTATATTACATTTTACAGGTAAATTGTCAACCTCACACTGTATACTTGCAGGGGCTGGCGCGACCCTGGATGGATAGGTGGATAAAATAATTAAACATGTATTACAAAGATTTTTAAATGTTCCTTAAAAGTTTTGAAGAATCTGTGTTCTAAGCTTACAGCTGGTTTTTCATTCATTACAGAGCTTATATTGTGCAGTGATTGTTTACGTGGAGAAAGAAAATGGAAGGACAGGAATTAGGGGCTGGTACATTTGACAGACACAGTACTGCTGCCATAAATTATTTCATCGAAGGTCATGAGCATCCCAGCAAGCATCTTACAGGAGGCAGGAACAATCCCTGTATGGGAAGGAGGGGCAAGAACAATCCCTGGATGGGACACCAGCTCATCACTACTGCAGTGCCACCATGCCCCATGTTTAATAAATGCTTTAATGCATTTAATCATGAAAATGATATCAAGTATACATCATCTGTGAAGAAATAAATAATAATAATAATACATTTTATTTATATATCACCTTTCCTAAATACGATAAGCAAACAGGTTAAGAGTTGGGGAACCGTCCCTGTGTACTGTTGTACCACATGTAACCTTCAATATGCACTTAAATACGGTCACGTTCATGAAATGAAACAATCGACCACTGAGTTTATATGTTTTAAACCGGAAATTAGCAGACGGAGGGTTGAGGTAGGGCAAAGGTGTCATCAGGGGGTGATGGGAAGTGACGTCAACAGGGCTGGATGGGCGGAAACCTGGAAATTTCTTTCTGAGACAGAGAGGTTTTCTGGTGTGAAATTCAAAGTGTGGGAGGTTTTTCTTCTTTTTTTCTATTGATGAAAAGAGAAAAGCATTAATGCTCTTTTCTCTGTGCCCTAATACATTTCCTTATGACACTCAGACAGTGGGACATGAGTCACTTTTCACGTCGACTTTGACTTCGGACCACTTCTTTTTTATTTCAGGCACTGTGTGACTTTCTGAATTTGAACTTTTGAGTGTCATTTCATCAGTTTCCTTTTGTTGCGCATAACACTGCCTAAGCCACCAAAGATATGTTTTTCTTTGCCTCCACTTCACTCAGTAGGACCTCCACTTTGCATTTGGTGAGATCCTTCTTTTTTATACGTGCTTTTGCCATTTTTGGGTGTCAGGCGCATACATTTGCATTGCTTTTCATGCTGAGTGGGATTTATGGAGCAGCTGTGCGTGGAAGTTGGCTTACACACAGTTTTGTGCATCTGAATTTTTTTGTGTGTACACACATTTCCATTTTTGTCCGTACGACATGTTTTAGTGTGAATTTTATGCATGGCATTATACATGAGGCCCCTGGTTACCATGGTATAAGAAAGACATAGTGAGCACTTGAAACTGTGCAGAGGATTAAATCTGATTAGTTTGAGCAGAGGAGACTGCATGGGGACCTTATCCAGGTATTTTAAATCCTCAAAGGCATTAATAAAGCAGATCCAGCAACATTCTTAGGCTTAAGGGTGAATCACGTACTCTGGAACATCAGAGGAAATTAAGGAGAAGTGCATTTAACACTGAAGCCAGGAACCACTTCTTTACACAATGAGTTGTCCGATTCTGGAACAAACTACAGAGACATGGAGTTGAAGCAGAAACCCGGATACCGTTTAAGAAAAATCTGAATGAAATGATAGGACAGCTTAGCTATTAGCTAAACAAAAAGGCTTAATAGATTGAATTGTCTTCTCTTGTTTGTCAGATTTCTCATGATCTTATCTATGGGCCCAGTGCTCATACAGGAGAGCTGACATTGTGTAATCTGAATGTTGTAAAATGTTCTCAAACTGAGGCAGCAGGCCAGTTTAAGGAGCATATTAGTTCAGTAATCTTCAAAAGTGTTGAATTCAGGATCAAACACTGGGGTGCAATAATAAGTATAAAAATTTTAAAGAGTGTCATGTTTACGCTTACATAAAGTAACTAATGTGTGTATGCTTGTAAGAAGATGTCAATTTTAAGATTAACATATTTTAATGTTTAGCTAATAGTAATTTCATTCACAAACAGCCAAACCATGGCAACTCATTGGTTGTCCCGATTTTTGACTGACACCATATTTTACATAAGGCAGTCAGCTTCAAATTCTAAATTCAAAGGATTTGTAGAAGCCTTTCAGAGAGAGAAACAACTGCCAGAGAGAAGACAGTTCAATCAGGTTCTGCCATTTACAGAGTCCCAACCATTATACCTGGCCTAACGTTTCAGCCACTTGATACAAAGTTTGCTGTTTAACCTCAACTTGAATCTTTAAGGTTGTATGTTATTGTAAAATATGTTAAATATTAACAGCTCGACCATGTCTGACAGCAAGCAATGCCAATTCTGCATATTGTTGCTTAAGTTAATTCCATTAGAATGACATGGATAGAGAGTACAGGCTAATACTATCAGGGAAACCAACAAGAATATTTCAAATGATCTTATACTACCAGTCAAAAGTCTGGACACCCCCAGAAATGTTCTTTTTTTAAACAATTAAGGTAGGATTAAATTAATTTAAACTTGAGCCAACACATTTCTAGTGTTTCTAATGGCTATAAATGTTAATTGACTATTAGAGAAACCTTTGTCATTGCATTAGCATCACTGAAGCCTGTCATTCTGTTAACTTTGGTTACAAAGTTCTGGCATTTCACAGGTTCAGTTCTGAGTTTGGTTTTTAGAACATTACAACAATCTAGACAAGAACAGGCCATTCAGTCCAAGAAAGCTGGCCAGTTCTATCCGCTTAATTCTTCCAAAATAACATTAAGCCGAGTTTCTCAATAAACATGTCGGCCTGTTGCTGTTTTGCTAAATGAAGGTTATTCCATGTGACAGATTACTGAGACGCTGAAGATTCCATACTATATTACTGTCTTGGGAATAGGCAAAATGGGTTTGAGCAGGATGGAAAAAGATGGGGAAAGCCCAGATGGACAACATTATAATAGGAGAAGAGCATAGCATCAGAGTGCGTAGTCTGAGAAACAAAACACCTTATAGGTCTTCCAGTAGGCATATTTTTCAATACTCGTCAAACACCAGCGTCTTCTGCAACAGAGACAAGACATCTCCTAGATGTTGACTATAATACGCATTTCTGTCAAATGCTTGTGTTTGTTTTACCCATTTAAACCGTTTCTTTTTGTTTCCCAGTTTTGCCCATGGCTTTTTCTGAAAATTTTGACTCTAAGGCCAGCATATGTACTGTATGTATTTATGTATGTTGTGTAGCTTTTTCTGTTACCCTACCTTGGGAATGTGCACACAAGGTTAAAATATGTGAAATTTCAACTGTCATCCATTAACTGTATAGATGCAAGGATGTGTGTATTGTCTATATATGAAACATAAGGTTATGGACAAAGAGATTATTTTGGATGCAGAAATTAATGTGTGTTTGAACCCTTTGTCTTGGCAGATCTCAAAGCTTGCTTTATCAAAGTTTGCAACCTTCAATCCACTTTCTTTGTAAATTTATAACAAACCCGAACCTGACTGGTTTAATTTTCTTTCTTAATCGCTAATCTAAGGTTTTCCTATTTTTGCTCCCCGCACCACATTCAATCTAGATTGGTTTATACATTTGGTCCTCAATCACATGGCTCTCTGTTCCGTGCTTCCCTATCAGACCATTGCTGTGCTGCTTTTTCTCTCACTTGGATCTATCTTGGCCTCCAAAACTCACTACAGAGTGGAACTTAGGTTGATTGTCGTGAAAAGGTTTTCCACTTTGTTGGAGAATTTTCTATCCATTGGTATAAATTCTATAAGCTCAAATATATCTGGTTAGGTGTCAAAGGTGCTAATAGGAATTTTAGTATTGGCTACTTAACTGGTTTAACTTGGGCACATTGTTAAACAGATTCATGACTTAGAAGCACATCTATCTAAAAAGTCCCCTGAGTAATGAACCCTGAACATGAAGCTTTGATTTCAAATGCTAGATCTAAATTACATTCCCTGCTTTTTTAGAGGTCCACTTTTGAGATATACTGTATTTGGCCAAATATTATCTTATCAAATTCCCAACCTACTGAATTTCTGACACTTCATTATCTGGCATTTGGGTTCATTTTGTCTGTCAAAAATAAATCTGTTTCTTTACATATGACCCTTGTAACAAGTAGGGGGCACCACAAAGCCCTAAAGCTCAGAACGATAATGTCCAGCACAGTCGTGGGTTCAAATAATGATTATTTTAATTCACTAAGCACTTTTTTACAAAGAAGCACAGTAAAAACCATCGAAACAATGAACCTCTATCCTTTCCTTCTGCCTCCAGTTGAGTTCTCCCAGAACAGCTTCTGGTGACCTGGCATGACTTGTGGGGAGTACTTTTAAGTTGTGTTTTTGATGTCATTTGGAGCTTGTGTGCCCCCCAGTGCTCACATTATAAAGTGCAACTTCAAATTTTCTATTGGTAATGCATCAAATGAACACAGTAACAAAAGTAGGAGAGATAAGAAAGCACAGAAAAGCAGATTGAAGTGGTGTGGACATGTGATGTGGAGAGACAATGAACAAACATATGGGCAAAAAAGTGATGGGAATAAAAAAGTATCAGGAGTGTTGTGTGATAGAAAAATTATGATAATGGTAAAAGGTGACGTTTATAAGCCCAGCATTGTTGTGTGGAGCTGAGACATGAGCAGTTAAGCACAGGAGGAAAAGTTGGCTGTGGCAGGAATGATAATATGGATATGGATGTGTGGAGTTTCAAAATAAGGACAGAATGAGAAATGAGACAATCAGAGGTAGAACAACTTTGGGAGAGGAATCAAAATACAGAAAAGTAGTTGAAGTGGTATGGACATGTGATGAGGAGAGACCATGAATCATCATCATCATCTTCTTCTTCTTTTGGCTGCTCCCATTAGGGGTTGCCACAGCAGATCATCTTCTTCCATATCTTCCTGTCCTCGTCATCTCACTCTGTCACACCCACCACCTTTATGTCCTCTCTCACCACATCACCTTTTCCCAGTATACTCAGCATCTCTCCTCTGCACATGTCCAAACCAACGCAATCTCACCTCTCTGACTTTGTAATCCTGTCCATCCTACTCACGCTCAATGTAATTCTTAGCATCTCTAACTTTGCCACCTCCAGCTCTGTCTCCTGTTTTTTGTCAGTACCACTGTCTCCAACCCATTTAACATAGAAAAGACCATATGTATCTGGACAAAAGAGTGACTGGAATGGAACTACAGGGGAAGAGAAATAGAGGTTCATGTGGAGGTGTGGATAGATAAAAAAAAGAACTGAAGAACAAGAGTTTGACAGACAAGGAGGTTCAGAAAAAAGCTATTTGGTGAAGGATGATCAAGCACATCGACCCCACATAGAAGTGGGTAAAGAAGAAGAATATGTAGTAGTGCATAGCATTAATAAAACATGTGGACCAATATTACATGGATAACAAGCAAAAGAAAATTCCCAGCAAGTTTAGGAGTTTTATGAATCCAAGCCAGACTGATACTTTAGCCCACAAAAAATGACACCTTCCCTTTCTTTCTGGACATCTGATTAAGTTTAAGTTAGTACAAGTTGTCACTCCAATGATCTTCTTTTTTCTTGTCCTGTTAGAGAGTCAAGGCCTGGGGGGCTGTCAAAAGCCGGGGCCTGTTAAAGCCCATTGTGGCACTCCTTGTGTGATTTTAGGTGATACAAAAATAAATTGTTGCTCTTGTTGTTGTTTTCTTTGATATTTGATAGAGGCTAGAATTGTCTTGTTCTCTAGTTGTTAATTTAGTGGCATATTTTTATTTTATTTCTCGACTTTATGTTATACCATTTAAAGGCTTGCAATTTGCAAACCAATTTGTTTTTGTTTCATATTGAATGAATGCTTTCAGTTAAACTTTTTTTGTGGTGCGCAACTTGCATGTCTCTAAGATCAGTGACAGTAATACAATACCAATATATGCAGTTTGTATTTTCCATGAATTACTTGTAAATGACAGTATTTTTTATGTTGTAATATTTATTGTTATCATTGCCTGTTCAATATCTTTATGAAGTGTGTATGGGAACTGCCCTGAATCTATTTTCATGTGTGCAAATGGCTATAAGGAAGGAATGAAAAAAGCAACTGTGTGGATCACCTTGGTCTGCAATTATACTGTTGGCTTTTCTAAGACAGTAAGTGCAACTAAATATATGAATAGATAGGACAGTTATTACAGAAGAACAAAGAAATATATAGAATATAAATGAGAAACTTATAAACTGGAGAGTGAATTATAATTATGCCGATGCTAGTCAGACATTTCTTCTAATAAAAAAAACTGCAAGTCAGACATGTCTTCTAATAAAAAAAAACAATGCTGGAGAGATAGAGACAGCAGTGGCTCTGTTTTCTTGAGGGAAATTGGTGATGTATTCAGCTTGAATAGCAGAATACAGAAGAAGACAATGGATAATGTAAAGGATATCAAAAGAGTAAGCCTCAGTTTTTCCATTTCTGTGGACCTTGTCACTTTTCTTGGACCAGTAGGGTGGACAATGGATAATGTAAAGGATATCAAAAGAGTAAGCCTCAGTTTTTCCATTTCTGTGGACCTTGTCACTTCTCTTGGACCAGTAGGGTGTTGTGCATCAACACCTTAATGTGCCCCCACAAGAACTGGCTTATTCAACCTACACTTAAACATTACTAAAATTACAGTAAAGAGTCTGGCTCAAATGTTTTCAATAATGAGAATGTTCAAAATAATCTAGATATTAATATGGCTCAAATTTATTACATAAGAACAATCTACAAAAGTATGGGACTTTGCCCCCTGCTCGCTTTGCTCGCCAACCCCGTTTTTTTTTGTCCGGATACACACTTTTAAGATTTTTTTTTTCCGTAAAAACAATATTTTGAATCTTTCGAGTCCCAATGTGCTGAATCATTTTAATGAGGTCAGTGAGATATGTGTTTAATGACTTTGTACCATAATTTAGTATAGCTTTCTCTGTTTGGAATTTCAGCACAGACAAAACTATCTACATCATCAGCAGTTAATAATTGTTTTGCAATGTAACCAATGAATGCATGTGAGGTAAACTCTGTTTTTGAAATTCTCTTGACTTAAACTTCAAAGCCTTGCAATATTTACATACATACTTCTGACATATCACCTATGTCCATATATTCTTTGCGCTAATACAATGTTTATTTTCTTTTTTTTGACACTGTCATTTTTTTCTGCTTTCATATTCTGTGTCTTGCTCTGTATGTGTTTCGCGCTTAAGTTTTTTTTGAGTCTTTTGAATTCCAGTTTTCATTATCACTAACCTACTCCGCATATGTTTGGCGCCGTTTTTATTTAACCTGTTTATGACGTTTTAGATAGATAGATAGATAGATAGATAGTTTATTAATCTTAAAGGGAAATTCACATAATCCAGCAGCAGTATACTGATACAAAGAAACAATATAAAATTAAATAGTAATAAAAATTAAAAAATGAAAAAAATAAAAATAAAAAAAAGCAGACAATAACTGAGTAATGTTAGCATTTACTGCCCCGGGTGGAATTGAAGAGTCGCATAGTTTGGGGGAGGAACGATCTCCTCAGTCTGTCAGTGGAGCAGGACAGTGACAAAAGTCTGTCACTGAAGCTACTCCTCTGCCTGGAGATGACACGGTTCAGTGGATGCAGTGGATTATTCATGATTGACAGCAGTTTGCTTAATGCCCGTCGCTCTGCCACAGATGTTAAACTGTCCAACTTTACTCCTACAATAGAGCCTGCCTTCTTAACAAGTTTGTCCAGGCGTGAGGCGTCTTTCATCTTTATGCTGCCACCCCAGCACACCACCGCGTAGAAGAGGGCACTCGCCACAACCGTCTGGTAGAACATCTGCAGCATCTTACTGCAGATGTTGAAGGATGCCAACCTTCTCAGAAAGCATAGTCTGCTCTGACCTTTCTTACATAGAGCATCAGTATTGGCAGTCCAGTCCAATTTGTCATCCAGCTGCACTCCCAGATATTTATAGGTCTGCACCCTCTGCACACAGTCACCTCTGATGATCACAGGGTCCATGAGGGGCCTGGGCCTCCTAAAATCCACCACCAGCTCCTTGGTTTTGCTGGTGTTAAGATGTAAGTGGTTTGAGTCGCACCATTTAACAAAGTCTTTGATTAGCTTCCTGTACTTCCGCTCCTGCCCACTCCTGATGCAGCCCACAATAGCAGTGTCATCAGCAAACTTTTGCACATGGCAGGACTCCGAGTCATATTGGAAGTCTGATGTATATAGATTGAACAGGACCAGAGAAAGTACAGTCCCCTGCGGCGCCCCTGTATTGCTGAACACAATGTCAGACCTGCAGCTCCCAAGGCGCTTTACATATTGAGGTCTGTCTATAAGATAGTCCACAATCCATGCCACCAGGTGTGAGTCTACTCCCATCTCAGTCAGCTTGTCTCTAAGGAGCAGAGGTTGGATGGTGTTGAAGGTGCTAGAGAAGTCCAAAAACATAATTCTTACAGCACCACTGCCTCTGTCCAGGTGGGAGAGGGATCGGTGTAGCATATAGATGATGGCATCCTCCGCTCCCACCTTCTCCTGGTATGCGAACTGCAGAGGGTTGAGGGCATGGCGGACCTGTGGCCTCAGGTGGTGAAGCAGCAGCCGCTCCATGGTCTTCATCAGATGTGACGTCAAAGCAACAGGCCTGGAAGTCATTCAGCTCATTAGGACGTGATACCTTTGGGACAGGGGTGATACAAGATGTTTTCCAAAGCCTTGGGACTCTCCCCTGTTCCAGGCTCAGGTTGAAGATGCGCTGTAGAGGACTCCCACATTCCAACGCACAGGCCTTCAGCAGTCGTGGCGATAAACCATCTGGACCCGCTGCTTTGCTGGTACAAAGTCTTTTCAGCTCTCTGCTCACATGGGCTGCTGTAATTGTGGGTGGGGATGTCTCACCTATGCTGGTATCAGCAGAAGGATGGTTGGAAGATGCAGTACTCCGAGGTGAGAGTGGGTTAGGGTGATCAAACCTATTAAAGAAGTTGTTCATTTGGTTTGCTCTCTCCACGTCTCGATGGCGGCACCCCGCTTTGAGCTGCAGCCAGTGATAATCTTCATCCCATCCCACACTTCCTTCATGCTGTTGTTCTGCAACTTCTGCTCCAGCTTTCTCCTGTACTGCTCTTTTGCCACCCTGAACTGGACTCGGAGTTCCTTCTGCACGTGTTTGAGCTCATGCTGATCACCACCTTTAAAAGCCCTTTTCTTCTGGTTCAAAAGGCCCTTGATTTCACTTGTAATCTATGGCTTATTGTTAGCATAGCAGTGCACTGTTCTTAATGGAACTACAATGTCCATACAGAAGTTGATGTAATCAGTTGTGCATTCAACAGCCTCCTCAATGTTCTCACTATGTGACCCAAGCAGTATATCCCAGTCTGTAGTTCCAAAGCAGTCTCTCAGAGCCTGCTCTGCCTCAGGGGACCACTTCCTGAATGAATGTGTAGTTGTAGGTAGCGCCCTCACTCTTGGTTTGTATTAAGGCTGAAGCAGAACCAGGTTATGATCTGCTTTCCCAAGCGCAGGCAGCGGGGTGGCGCTGTATGCGTCTTTAACGTTTGCATACAGTAGGTCGATAGTCCTGTTTTCCAGAGTGTTAAAATCCACATACTGGGAGAAGGCAGGTAATGTTTTGTCCAGCGTTACATGGTTAAAGTCTCCAGCGATTAGCACAAGTGCCTCAGGGTGCTGCATTTGTAACTTAGCAACTGCGGAATAGATGATGTCACTTGTCATCTCCGCGTTCGCTTGAGGGGATGTAAACAATAACAACAATTTTTTTTTTTTATAATAGAGAGATAATTCAGATAACTCGAATGCTGTCTTTTTTTTTTTTAATTATACTTCCTTTTAAGCAGTGTGTGTTTTGTTCCCTAATAGCAAATGCAAGTATTCAGAGAAAAGTATGTTATCAAAAAAATTAAAGGAACACTTTTTAATTAGAGTATAGCATCAAGTCAATTAAACTTCTGGGATATTGATCTGGTCAGTTAAGTAGCACAGGGGGTTGTTAATCAGTTTTATGAAACTAACAACCGGTGCTCTAGAGGGGCAACAATGAGATGACCCCCAAAACAGGAATGGTTTAACAGGTGGGGGGAGGCCACTGACATTTTTCCCTCCTCATCTGTTTTGTCACTCGTTTTGCATTTGGCTATGGTCAGCGCCACTACTGGAGGCATTAGGTGATACCTGGACCCTACAGAGGTTACAAAGGTAGTCCAACTTCTCCAGGATGGCACATCAATACGTGCCATTGCCAGAAGGTTTGCTTTGTCTCCCAGCACAGTCTCAAGGGCATGGAGGAGATTCCAGGAGACAGGCTGTTACTCTTCAAGAGCTGGACAGGGCCATAGAAGGTCCTTAACCCATCAACAGGACAGACCAGTATCTGCTCCTTTGGGCATGGAGGAACAGGATGAGCACTGCCAGAGTCCCTGGTGCCCTGTGCTTTTCACAGATGAGACCAGGTTCACCCTGAGCACATGTGACAGATGTGAAAGGGTCTGTAGAAGCCGTGGAGAACATTATGCTGCCTGTAACATCATTCAGCATGACCGGTTTGGTGGTGGGTCAGTAAGGCATATCCATGGAGGGACACACTGACCTCTACAGGTTGGACAATGGCACCTTGACTGCCATTAGGTATCGGGATGAAATCCTTGGACCCATTGTCAGACCCTATGCTTGTGCAGTGGGTCCTGGGTTCCTCCTGGTGCAGGACAATGCCTGGCCTCATGTGGCGAGAGTATCTAGGCAGTTCCTGCAGGATGAAGGAACTGATGACATTGACTTGTCCCCACACTAGCCTGACCTAAATCCAATAGAACACCTCTGGGACATTATGTTTTGGGCCATCCGACACCACCAGGTTGCACCTCAGACAGTCCAAGAGCTCAATGATGCTCTGGACCAGATCTGGGAGGAGATCCCTCAGGACACCATCCGACGTTGTCAGGCATGCATACAAGCACGTGGGGGCCATACAAACTACTGAGTACGACTTTGAGTTGCTGCAATGAAATTTCGGCAAAATGTACTAGCCTGCCGCATCATTTTTTTTTCACTTTGATTTTTGGGGTGTCTTTGAATCCAGCCCTCTGTAGGCTGATAATTTTCATTTCCATCAAACGATGTGGCATCCTTTTGTTCCTAACACATTACCCAGTCCATATCAGTAGAGATATCCAGCAGGATTTTTTTTTCCCATTGAGATCTAATGTGTTTTCAAAGTGTTCCTTTAATCTTTTTGAGCAGTGTATATAAACTAATATAGTCATAATGAGCACACAGCGAGTGGCAGAGTAGTTGTAAAATTCCTCCCTAAGTAGCTTTTAAACATGCACATTACTCAGATTAAATGAGGCCATGTTAGCATCACCATCTTTCAGCCATTTAGGACAGCCTAGCATGCAACACAGTAGCTCACATATGAAATGTCGCCACCTAAGGGTATACATGGCATTTTGAGTGGCTATATATCTATAGGTGCCTGAGAGGATTCGCCAGATGCACTCCTAAAAATCAAGGTGCCAGAGCAGTTCTTCAGAGTGATGCTACAAGGGAGACATTTTTGTTTCCCAAAAGACCCATTCACATGAAGGTTCCAGAAAGAGCCTTGATTAATTTAGTTCTTTAACATGCCCCATACGGTGAATAATCATGAATAGATAACAGATTTATGAAATCCCAATGGGTCCTGATTTTAAAAGGACTCTTGCTGCAAGTGTGCAGTTACACAGGCTACGTCCACGTTTTCTTAATCTGTTACTGTCCTGCTAGTTGGACTACCATATTTTAAAGATTCTGTTTTTTTTCTACATATTAGGAAGTTCTGCAAAGCACAAAGAACCAATTTCATATGCAAAGAACCTTTCCCAAAACAAAACAGTTTTTTGTCAAGCAGTGGTTCTATGAGGAACCATTTAATCCAATAAAGAACTTTAATAATGCCATTAAAGAACCAACATTTTTAAGAGTGTAATTGAGAGGTAAGCTTGCAGTTACAAAACTTTAGATGGTTGTCCTTTTCACAGGCCAGTTGGTCTAGCAAAGACTGCAGAGGTGTACTCCTATTTCAGTAAACAAATACTAATCAGATGCAATCCAGAATGCTATCTAAATAGATGTCACCAAAGTGTAAAGCTACAGCAGGATGTTAGTTCTTTAGTTTTGCTGACTATTCAAATATGTCTTCTTCTGAAATGTGCAAGAGGTTGTTGCTGGCTTTCCACAACAGTACTGTACCTTAGTCTTTGTCAAGCGTGTTAGCAGAGGAAGCTTTGTCTGCCACAGATGGCTGAGTATAAAGGCCGGCATTCATATTGCCCTATGAATGATTTCTCTGTTCTAGTCTTCTGTTATCATGTTTACAATGGTGGTATCATCATCAAATTTAATGATGGAACTGGAGCTATCAGAATGCACAGCCATAGTTGGGTGCTCAGCTCCTACTCTGTTGGGTGCCTGTGTTGAGAATCAATGTGAATGGAGTTATGTGGGGGTCAGCCTCTTAGAAAATCTAAAATCCAGTAGTAGAAGGGTGTGCTAAGTTAGAATATGAGGAGCAGGGTGATATTGGCTTTCTTGGTGCAGCAGTGTTACTTGCTGGGCTGTGATCTATAAACAGAACTCCCTAACTCAGTAATCATTATCACCCTGAATTACCCAGAAATAGTCCCCTCCCTGCTTCTCTGCACAAATGTACAGATTTCACTTATCCTCATTCACCTTTATATTTTCTACACTACTTACATGTTCCTTTTTTGTTTAGGTGAAAATGTCTTGGTGGAAGTACTTTCTCTCTTTTTTTTTACTACAAGGTGAGTACTGAATATGATTATATCGAGACATATCTAGTAAGGGGTGGCATAGTGGTGCAGTGGTAGTGCTGGTGCTGCTCAGTAAGGAGACCTGGGTTTGCATTCTGGGTCCTCTTAGAGTGGAGTCTGTATGTTACTACTGTGTCTGTGTGGGTTTCCTCCCACTGTTCAAAGACATGCAGGTTAGATGGATTTGCAAGGTGTGTGATGTATGTTTGTGTGTGACTGTGCCCACCCTGCCATGGACTTTCACCATGTCCAGGGACTCTCCAGGCACTTGCCAGAAGCCTAAAAGATGTAAAAAAAAACTTTCTCCATTGAGAAGTAGCAACAACAAGTCTGTGGTCAGAATTCACAAACTGGGCACTTCTGTAGACCCTGCAGTTCTGTAGGAGCCTCCAGCATCTGCCCATGATGATGAGATCGATCTTTTTCACTGCACCACCAATATTGGAGTACCAAGTCCAACAATGTGACTCAGGGTGCTGGAAACAGGATCCAACAATCTGCAGCCCCTGACTTTTTGCAAAGTCAAAAAACATGGAGCCACTTTCATCATAGTCAACAGACCCATAGGAGCTAACACAATCCTCATAGCCAGTCCTGTCTGTGCCAGTGGTCACACTGAAGTCCCCCATGACCAGAGGAGTGTCACTTCGTGGGCACCCATCAACCACTGATCACTGTTGGGAATAAAATGCCTCCATCATTGAGACATAATATACCACGGTTGGAGCATACACTGAGACAACCAACAAGACATCCAAAGTGTGCCTTAATCTGAGTCTCATAATACAGTCATTGAAAGGAGTGACATCAAACACCATTGGAGGGAGCCGATCCGCCACAGCAACAGTGTTCCTGTAGGGGGTGATAGCTCCCTAGTTGGAATAAGTTCTTTTGTAATTACGGAGTTTTAAGTAACCTGAAACTATATAGATATAATATTAAAAGGCGAAATCCCTCCCATAGTGATATGGAAGTAAGAAATCACATAAGAGAAAATAGCTTTCTTTAATGATGATTTACACAGATGTGATGAATCTGTTGCCGCCCACACAGGCTCAGGAGTCCCAAACACAGCACCCCCTGGCGGTACCTGCGGGACCCAACAGGGCAGCCCCCAACTCCAATTCCCAGGGAGCCCTGTGGGAAACCGAGGCACTACACCAGCCCAGGGGGATGGCCATCTAGCGTCCAGGGGGAGGCATTGCACTGTCCAGGGCTGCTCCCCCTGAATACAGTGTGCAGGGGCGTCCCGGCTGGGCATGGACGCCAGCTGCCTGTCACGATAGATAGATAGATAGAAAGATTTGTAAAGAAAATCTATCTATCTTTTTTTTTTGCAGACCCCATTACACGTCCTGTAAAAGTGGGTAAAAAACCCACTCCTACCAAAGGTAAGTGTTCTTTTTTTATTCTATTACTTTAAACAAACATTTTTTCTCGCAGATCACAGTCAGCTTCTCCCTTCTATTACAGTGTTTCTTAAACTATGCGTTATTTCCCAAATTGCATGGTGGACATGTTAATTACTCAGGTTTGTCCAACTGTGAGTTCTGCGATTGATACCGCACCCTCTATTTAGTATGATATTTATTTGCCTAGTATATAGTATGATATGCAGCCGATAAACAACACATTTAATGCATCACAGAGAGTTTTCGTTTCAATGACACTAAAATAAATAATCCCCACAACAGAAATCTGTGAAACAGTTAAACTGAGATGTCGGACATGCATAAACATGAATGAGGAAGATGGAGAGAGGAGTAAATGACAAGGAAAAGCTTGTGAGGTGAAAGGACCGCAATGCTAGTTGGAAATGTTGAAATGAAAAGAACTGGTGAGGCACAACGATGAGACGATTTTCAGGGTGTTAAGGGGGGTGGATCAGTATGTTGTGTCATACATAGTGCTGTGGCAGCATTTTATACTCTCTGATGGCCAATGCAGTTTTCTATGCTATAGCATGCTGGGCTGCTAACATCACTTCAAGAGAGGCCCACCAAATCAATAGGTTAAATAAAAGGCTCAGGTATAGGACACACTCTGCACCTCTAGAAGTCAAAACAAAAGAGAGAACTTAAACAAAAATGAGCGCCATTATTAACAATTCTGCACATCCTCTCTTTGATACACCAGCACTGAGGACTTTCAGCCAATGAATCATTTAGCAGAAGTGTGTCAAGAAGTGTGACTGGGGGTCCTTTATACTTTACTAACAGCAGTACATGTACAGTGGCATGCAAACATTTGGGCATCCTTGCTTAAAATGTCTGTTATTGTGAATAGTTAAGTGAGCAGAACTGATCACCAAAAGGCATAAAGTTCAAAATGACACATTTCTTTTTAGCATTTTAGGCAAGATTAGTGTATTGTTTTTATTTGGTACAATTGTACAGTGAAAAAAGGAAAGGAGCACCCAATCCCCAATCAAAACTCCATAACTCTAATATAGCTTTACCTAACTGGAAGAAGAGTCGTTCTCATCGCTGTTACTAGTGAGAAGCTCATCTACTGCTGATTATGGTGCTGAAAACATTCATGTACTTGATGCGCCTATGGCAACTTTCACCTGGGAGGACCACCACTTACAATGACAAGAGGTACAAACCAGATTGGGTCTCAGCTGTTGCAGCTGCTGCCAACAGACGGTTAACAGACAGCGACAGTGCACTGCATGCAGCAACAGACATTATATGTTGATTCAGTATTGCTTTGTTTGTTTTTCAGAAAATTAGTTTTTTTGGAAAAATATTCACCCTATGAGAAAAGGAAAATAAATAAAAGCACTAAAAGAGTTAAAATTATTACCTGCTGAAGGAACACAACAGCCACCTGTAGTACTATCAAGTTCATTGATCAACTCAAAATTACTAGCTATAACACAGAATAATACGCATGCGGACTGAGTGGTTAGCGCAAGTTAAGTGCCAACGTCTGAAGTGAGAAGGCAGTAAAATGATTGATATACATCATGAATTCAAGTACTTCCATTTCAACCGTGCAGGTTTATTGACAATACCTAATTAAAATTTTGTCTCGTGTATAATGCGCACCCCAATTTTTAGCAAACTAAAATGACTGAAAATTGCATGCATTATACGTGAGATTTTATTATAGGTCTTTGTTCTGTCTCAAGTCTATTTTCATACCTATGGCTGGAGAGGTTGGCAGAGAGGCACCTCTGCAATAGTGAATTCCTCAGGCGTAGATTTAATATTGATCATAATAACCTTATATTTTGTTTTGTGGACATTGACACTATGCGCCATCCATTTTTCTTGTGCCGTTATAGTAATGCATTTTGGAATGATTTATTCAATTGTCTGTAGCCAAATATTCCCTCTCTTTCCCATTTTACTAGTAATGATGTGATCTTTGGGATTCTAATGGGGGATAAGAAACTTCAGTGTTTATTGAATGTCCTCCTTATTTTAGGGAAATTCTTTACACAAGTGTAAATATATCCAAAGTGTTTTTATCAAAGAATTTACATTGTATTACAAATCATTAAAATATATGGAAAGGAAATCGGGGAAAAAAAATGCTAAACTCTTTTTTACTTCTTCTTCTCTTCTGTCTTCTGTTGAATTGTTTAAATATGAAAATTATATTTTGCTGTATTGTTATATATATGTTTTGTTGCATTATGTACTTTATATATGTATTGTATTTTTGTAATTCAAACTCAGATACTTACTTGGAATATAAGCTAGGGGGTTTGTGTAGCTGGATGCCTGATAAATCTGCTGCCATTACAGACTTTTTGTGCCACTAAAACCTAGCAGAACAGACAATGCCTACTTTGTCCTACAGTGCCTGGTTCTCTTGATCATCTGGTTTTGAATTTTTACTGTATTTAAAGTTATGTTGCTATTTTTTTTCCAGTTTCTTTTCGAAGGAAGGTTTGGAGTTAAAAAGCAGAGGGTGTTGCCTATGCTGTGCCCATAATGAATGGACTATTAGCCCTTTTTCTAACATTTGTTTCTGTTTTTTATCCTCCATGACAGTGTAGATGCACATAATTAGTGTTATTAGTGAAATAATTTTAAAGCAATAAAAAAGAATAACTAGACATAAACTAAAGCTGAGAGAGTTAAAATCTTTCATATTGTTTAATGTAGAGAATATTGTAGAGCTGGCAGTAAAGCTGGCACAGCTTCATCTTCAATCAGATTAGAAGGGTTAAAGGGTGGTGTTGCTTTTATTGTGCAAATACCAGCCATTTTTGTGTTACGTTAGAAAATAAATAATTAGTAAATACACTAGTTGAGCTTGCTGCATGAAATATTTGACGGACGAGAGGAGACTGTTCAGTCCATTTGTCGCTCATTTTCTTTTCTTTTTTCTTTTTTTTTATTCATTTTATTGCACTCCATACAAAGCAATCAAGTTTTTACAAAAAGAAAAATAGAGTTAAGAACAGATCGATCCCCACCCTTGAGAGAGAGAGAGAGCAAGCCAAACGGTAAAATTTAAGGCTTTAAACATACCTAAATTAATAAATTCTCTGTGCTTTATGAACTTATTTTAAAATATTACTGATTAGATCCTGCCATGTTTTGAAAAAGTCTGTAGATCCTCTAACTGAGTATTTGATTTTTCCAATTTCAAATAATATAACACATCGGTTTCCCACTGACTTAAAAGAGGAGAGTTTGGGTTCTTCCAGTTTATCAGAATAAGTCTGCTGCCAAAGTGTAGTGAATGCAATCACAATTTGTTTGTCTTTCTCCACTTTAAGCCCCTCTGGAAGAACCCCAAACACAGCTGTTAATGGGTTAGGAGGGATTGTGAGTCCAAGGCTGTCTGAAGGTAATTAAAATTTTGTCCAGAATAATGTTAATTTGGTGCAGGCCCAGAACATGTGACCTAGTGAGGCTGGGACTTGGTTGCAGCGTTCACAGGTTGGATCATGCCCTGGAAACATTTTGGAGAGTTTTAGTCGAGACAGATGTGCTCGATATATAATTTTGAGTTGTTTAATTGTATGCTTTGCGCATATGGAGCTCGAGTGAATTCTCTGCATTGCTACTTTCCACTCCTTTTCTGATATATTAATTGAGAGATCTTTTCCCAGTGTCCTCTTGGATCTTTGAAAGGAAGGGATTGTAAAATGATTTTATATATTGTAGAGATGGAGTCTAAGTCCTTGAGATTGAGCAATATTTTTCCAGCATGGATGAGGGTGCAAGATGAGGAAAATCTGGAAGGTTCTGTTTAACAAAGTTCCTGATTTGAAGATAGTGAAAGAAATGTGTAGCTGGAATGTTAAATTTGGAATGTAATTGTTCATAGGATGCAAAGACGTTGTCTATATAAAGATCTCTAAGCAAGTTAATTCCAAATTTTTCCAGATATTAAAAACTGCATATGTTTGTGAAGGTTGAAAGAGGTGGTTCTCTTGCAGAGGTGCCACAGATAGAAGCTTCTCCGTCTTAAAATGCTTTCTACATTGGTTCCAGATTCTAAGTGAGTGGAGCACAATTGGGTTATTAGTGTATTGCCGATAGCGTGTGTTTATTGGAGCACAGAGCAAGGAATACAAAGAAGTACTGCAGGATTTTACTTCTATTGCGGTCCAAGCCTGTGTATGTTCTTCTATTTGTGTCCAGGTTCTTATCGCCTGTATCTTTGCTGCCCAGTAGTAAAACTGGAAGTTAGGTAGAGCCATGCCGCCTTCTGCCTTTTGTCTTTGTAGGGTCGCTCTTTTGATGCGTGGATGTTTTGAATTCCAAATAAATGAGGTTATTGTTGAATCTAATTGCTTAAAGAATGATTTATTAATGTATATTGGGATGTTTTGAAATAAAAAGGAGCTTAGGAAGAATATTCATCTTAACAGTGTTAATTCTTCCAGCTAGTGTGAGATGAAGGGTTGACCATCTATGCAAGTCTTGTTTAATTTTTTCCATGCAGACGTGAAATTTTGTTGATAAAGAGCTTTATGTTTACTTGTGATGTTTACCCGAGGTATTTAAACTGTTCTGCAATGAATAAAAGTTAGGGTGTCTAATCTAATATTATATGCTTGAGAATTCACTGGAAAGAGTACACTTTTATTCAGATTAATTCTGAGACCAGAGATCTTTTGAAATTCTGTGAGTGCTGCTAAGACTGCAGGCACAGAATTTTCTGGGTCGATATATACAGTACTATATCATCTGCATATAATGAGATTTTCTGTTCCAGTCCTTCTCTGCTAATCCCCTTTATCTGATCAGTATTTCGACAATGTATTGCCAGTGGTTCAATGGCAATCAAAACAGCAGCGTGACAAGGGCATCCTTGTCTAGTGCCACGTTTAGTAGTCTGAGCAAATGTTGTTGATGCAAACTGAAGCTTCTGGGTTAGTATACAGTAATTTAATCCATGCACAAATGTTGGGCCAAACCCAAACTTCTCCAATGTAGTAAAAGGTATTTCCATTCAATCATGTCGAATGCTTTTCTGCATCCAATGATAATAATATTTCTGGGGTGTTTGATTTAGTTGGTGAGTATATTACATTAAACAGGCGTCGAAGATTTGAAGATAAGTGCGCCCCTAATAAATCCAGTTTGGTCTTGTGATATTACGAGGGAGCACTTTCTCCATCCTTCTAGCTATGATTTTGGAGAGTATTTTAACGTCGTTATTCAGAAGTGAAATTGGTCTGTATGATGCACATTGTAATAAGTCCTTATTTTGTTTTGGAAAGACAGTGATTAGTGCTTGGCAAAGGTTTGTGGAAGAGATTGGTTATCTCTGGCTTCTGTAAATGTTGCTAATAGGAGGGGAGCTAGCTGAGCGGAGAATTTCTTGTAAAATTCTGCAGGGTAGCCATCAGGGCCTGCTGCTTTCCCACCTTGGAGTGACTTTATAGCATCTAGTAATTCTGATAATGCAGAGGTTTATCAAGTTCCTCCACACTAAAAGCGTCTATTTGTGGTATCTGTAATGTATCCAGAAATGCATTAGATTGTGTATTGTCTTCTTTAAACTCAGTAGTATATAGGGATTTATAGTAGTCTCTGAAAGTGTGCATTATATTTTTGTGTTCATGATTTTATCTCCGTTCGCTGTTGGTGATTACCGAGATTGTGTTGCACACTTCTTGCTTGTGAATTTGTTGAGCTAAAAGCTTATTAGCTTTCTCTCCATGTTCATAATAATGATGTCTGGATTTGTAGATTAGTTGTTCAGTTTCTTTAGTTGTCAAGAGGTTTAATTCCGAATGTAGAGCCTGCCTCCTCCTATGTAGAGTCTGCTTGGTAGTCTGGCATGTTCTTCATCTATTTTAGTAATTTCGCTTTTTATCTCTGCTACTTTCTTGGCTTCGGATTTATTTCTGTGGGAAAGATATGAGATAATCTGTCCTCTTAAGAAGGCCTTAAGAGTTTCCCAGAGTATTCCTGCAGAGATCTCGGGGATGTATTTGTCTCTAGAAAGAATTTGATTTGTTTGGATATAAATTCAGTACAATTCTCGTCAGCTAATAGAAGCGGGTTGAGGCCATCTGGGGTGAGTGTATGGGGCTTAGTAATTTTAGCTCCAAGATCATAGGTGCATGGTCAGAAATAACAATAGCATCGTATTTGCAAGATTTAATCTTAGGCAAGAAGTTATTGTCTATAAAGAAGTAATCAATCCTTGAGTAGCAATGATGTACTGGTGAGTAGAAAGAATATGTTCTTGAATTTGGGTTTAAAAACCTCCAGGGATCTGATAAGTTGTGATCAGTTATAAACTTTGTAATTATCTTTGCGGTGTTAGATGCCTTTCCCCCTGTGGAGGAAGTCCTATTTAAAAGTGGATTTAGAACACAATTAAAGTCCCCAGCCATTATAACTTTATGAGTGTTCAGATTGGGAATGGATGCAAATAAATTTTGTATAAATTCCTTATCATCAACATTAGGTGCATAAACATTTATCAAAATCATTTTACAGTTAGATAAGTCTCCCATGACCATTACATATCTCCCTTCAGGATCCAATACTACATCTGATGCTACAAATGGTACTGTTCTATGTATGAGAATTCCCACACCTCTAGTTTTCTTTGTAAAACTAGAATGGAACATTTGGCCAGTCCAGTCTTTTTGCAGCCGGAACTGATCCTTGCTTAGTAAGTGGGTTTCCTGTAAAAATACTATTTTAGCATTTAGACCTGTTAGGTGAGAGAGTAGTTTCTTTCTCTTTAATTTGTGATTCAGGCCTTTAACATTCCAGCTTACAAGTTAACTGTCCCATCATGGAGACACTGATTCTGAGTTTTTGATGTCATTTTATAGTCTTAACTGGAAGTGAGACAGCTTAGGTCTTAATTTCCTATTTCCCCTAGAGTTGTTGCCATGCAGCTTATTATTACGTTGGTAGTTATAATTATAAAGATTAATAGGATAGATTAGGTATAGATCAAGCCTGCTCTCTTTCTCTCCCCTTAACCCCCACCCTCCTTTTTGCCTCCCCAAGTGAGGCTAAAACCCACTTCACGCAGTCCCAGTCCTCTGACATACCCAGAGACAGAGCACGTCCAAATCAAAACAAGCCCCATGCAGCGGGCTTTAGGGTTAAAAGATAGAGATATCTGTTACCAATATAGTCTTTAAAAAGAAAAAAAAAAAAAAATTTTGCACTTAAAATATATATATAGTCTTCAGCAATTTTAGTGCATTAAGATGATACACCCAGATAATAAACCCGGGTGATGGTGTTAAAGATGTGTCCAAAATAAGCATAACAAGTCTTAATGCAGTAATAGCAATAACAATAAACCAAGGGTATGATATTGAACAGTCTCGTTTAGGGTAGAGATGAAGTAATTAGAAAAAAAAAAAAAAGGAAAGAAAAAGTAATTAAGCACAATAAAACATAAACAGATAGCGCCTAGTAATACTAAATAATAATGAGAATATATGAGAATATATGCTGATAAAACCCGTATTTTAAAACGAATAGATCAGACAGTAGATTATTAATCCTTGCTTTATCATTAACCGCCATGACTCACTATTATGTATCAGAATACTGTAGTCCCGGGATCAGCTTTCTTAATTTCTTTTCTGCTTCTTCCTTGCTAGCAAGACATAGAAATGACCTGCCATTCCACTTTCAGTTTTGCGGATACAAGAGGCTGTATTTGACACTGGCTTGCCGTAACCCTGTTTAATGTTGTAGAAGGCTGCGCGTTTAGTAGCTGTTGCTGGAGAGAAGTCAGGAAGATACGAATGTGGTTATTTTCATATATAATATCTTCCTTGTTTCTGAGGAGTGCCATCACCTCTAGCTTAAATGATAATCGTTCAAAACGAACTATAAAAGACCTTGGTCTGGGTCTAACGGTGTTTGATCCGCGTACGCGGTAAGCTGCTGCTATCTCAGATTCTGCTTTAAAGTCGTCCCCGATTATTTTAGAAAAAAGTTCAGCAGCGAATTTCACCGGGTTTGAACTTTCTTGATTCTCAGGCAGACCTTCAATTCTGACATTATACCTTCTACTTCCATCTTCCAAAGCAGCCAGTCTGTTCGAGTTTTTGCATTCGGAGCTGACATTTTCTGCTTTTTCTTCAGCACTGGTAGCTAAATTTTCGACATTCCTAGTTGTGAATGTCTTCTTGACATCCTCCAATTGATCAGTAAGCGTTTCAATTTTACCCAGCACCTGTCACATTTCCACTTGCATTTCTTGTCACAGCCTTTCATTTGCCTGTTGCAGCATCAGCCGTTGCGTTTCGTTTGCTTGCTGCCATTCCTGTTTCAATTTCAGCAACTCTTGTTTCAGCCTCTCATGTTCCTTTGCCCTTGCTTTCTCATTTGCCTTCTCGGTTTTCTTTATATCTTGTACGATCTCAGCGAGCAATCACCTCCAGTTTAGACATTTTAATTGTGCTTTCTTGTACCATAGGTGAAGCGTCAGGCTCTACTGTAGCCGGTGCACCCGCTATTCCCGGCTCGCGTGGAGTAATTGAGATTGCGGACTGTAAGGCCGTTTCAGTTTCAGGTGTTCTCCGATCAGCGAGCTATCGAGATCTGCACTCCCGATCGTACATTTGCTCCCCTTTTCACTCTCAGCCGGCGACGATGTAGCGGACCTTGGTCCCGAAGAGTCTGTACTTTCGCCCAGCTGTTCCAGGTCTCTCTCTGAAAGGCCTCTTGAGCTAGGGCTTGCTGATCTTGGCTTGGGTGCAGCTTTAGTTTTCTTTTCTTTCGGACCCCCTTTCTTGCTGGCCATGTTTATATATGCTTACATATATACTGTAGCAGTCTCCTTGGGTTGAATAAATGCAGGATATCTCAGGATAATAAGCAAATAATATGAAAAATATCACCGCTGCTAGCGGAGCTCCGCTTCAGACGTCCATCTCTCGCATCGGACGAGACCAATCATTTTCTTATCTAATAGCTAAACTGTCCCAATAACTCATCCCATTGTAAAGATTTCTGCTTCAACACTATGTTATCATAACATTTCTCTGTACTTAACCTTTACCTATTTTCTTCAGGGATAAGTGTACTCATCAGTTTCGTTACCAGGTTGGTCTACTGTCACACCTTTAGTTTTTAACACACACACCCATAGATATACACACACACCCAGGTCCTAACCACAAAAGTACCGTGTGAAAGACATATACATAGCACGTTATTCCCTAGCACTTCAACCTGGTCAAGTGCCGTATGAAGGGGTTGAGGGATTGGATTGGAGAGCTGAGAGTCTGTTGAGAGTTGGTTTGTTCTGTGGTGTGAGATTTAAATAAAAAAAATACATTTTGCTCTTAAAAACTTGGGTTTTGGTTGCCGCTAAGGAACCGCTTGGGAATTTTTAAAGCTTTTTTTCCCTTTTTTCGCCCGCACAAGAGCAAAAGTAGCTGGGTGTTTGGAAGTGCGCTTGGAAAAGTTATTTGTACTTGTACTTGTTCTTTTTCTTGTTATCTGTATTTGAATTAGCATCGAGGCGGCAGGGGTAGAAAGCAGCAGTTACTGATATCGGCATTTGTAAATAAATAACCATCTCGTCATAACAGCGATTCCTTAGTTTAAAGGAAAAGAAAAAAAGACCGCAGCTGACTTCAAAGCAGTAAAAGGTGGAAACTCAGTAGTGCGAAGGTAAGCGGCCTGCATTAAGACACCGATCAGGCAGTAGGAGCAAATAAGGTAGTAAAGTTTTATTTATTTGTTTATTTTAGATTAAACAGTCCTTAGCGGTCCAGAGGTAGAACAGTTAAGTGGGCAACAGCGTATTGGTTCATTAATACGGGGGAATACAAACAGTGCGAGTGAAGAGCTTATAAGTAAGAAGAGCGCAAAGTTAGAAGAAGAGACAGAAAAGTAAAGTTAACCTCATAGAAAGGCAAATAGCAGGCAGCTGAGAGGGAGAACAGTACAGGAGCTTAATAAGGGGAAAAGGTGTAAAATATTTGTAGCAGATCTTAGTGTTACCATTTAAGGTAAGGAGCAGCTGAAAGAAGAAGAAATTTAATTTTAAGAAAAAAAAAAAAAGTTAAGGCAGCTTAGTAATCCCAAGTCAAATTTTAATAATGAGGCCAGTGCAATGCAAGTCCTATTGGATGTTGGACTTTTTAGATGATGGTTTGGAAGAGCCTGTTGTCTATGAGGGCTACATCTGCAAGAGATTCCAGCTGATCCAGCACCTCGAGCTCAGGGTCGCTGACCTGCATTGTAATAGAGAATTGGCGGACTTGGCCCAGGTGTCCTTTAGAGATAGTGTGCACCCTAAGGTGGCGGGAGGAGATTCCAGACCAGACAGGTAGGAATAGGTGGGTCACGGTCACAAGGCGTAAGGTAAAGGGTGCACACTGTCCGGGGGCATCAACCCCAGAATTAGAAGTGTCTAACCGTTATCATGTCCTAGCGGAGCTGGACGGTGACTCTGATAATTCTGAGGTGGTAGGCAGGGTTGAGGAGCCCCAACGGGCCACCTCAAAACCAGTTCCCAAAAGAGAGGTAGTGATAGTTGGGGACTCAATCATTAGGGGGATTGAAGCGCAGGTGTGCTCCAGAGAGGGAGAGTCTCGCGGTGTGTTGCCTTCCGGGAGCACAGGTGGGAGACCTCCCTGGAAGGGTGGATAGGCTCTTGGCCAGAGCGGGGGTGGATCCAGTTGTCATTGTCCACGTTGGAACAAATGACATACATAAGGGTAGTCTGTCAGTTCTGCGATCCAAATTCAAAGAGTTAGGTACCAAGCTGAGGAGCAAAACTGACAAGGTAGTCTTCTCCGAAGTTCTGCCTGTGCCATGTGCCAGTCCAGGTAAGATTGAGGAGATTAGAAGGCTTAATGCGTGGCTCAAATCTTGGTGCAGGGTAGAAGGGTATAGGTTTACGGGGCATTGGGACTCCTTTTGGAACAGATGGGACCTGTTCGCCGTGGCGGGTTACATCTGAACCGGAGGGGCATCAATGTATTGGGGAGGCGTATGTGTATGTATGTGTAGGGATTGTTTAAACTAGGGAATGGGGGCAGGGAGTTTAGGACAGGCCAGATTTAGATCTATACATGGAAGAACAAACAATGGTGTAGAAATAAAAATGCATAGTAATGTAAATTCTAAGCAAACAAGTAAATGTAGAAGGATTAACACATTAAAAATAGCTTGCCTTAATGCTAGAAGTATCAAAAATAAGGTAAGTGAGTTGGAGTTGTATGTAGCAGAGCATAATTATGATATTATAGCAATAACGGAAACCTGGCTAAATAACAAAGATGGGGATGAGTGTAACATAGAGGGATACACATTTTTTAGGAAGGATAGACAGAACAGAAAAGGAGGTGGGGTTGCTGTTTATGCCAAACAGGGTTTAAATGTAAGTCATCTTCAGTTGGATGATGAGCCCCATCTTAGTGAGGACATGTGGCTTCGCCTGGAAAATATTAAGGAAAAAGGTCTTATTTTAGGAGTGTGTTATAGACCACCCAATTCAGACAGTAATTTAAACATACATCTTTTTAGTAATATCAAAAAGGCAAGTTTACAGGGGGATATTATAGTCATGGGGGACTTTAATTATCCAAATATTAACTGGGATAACCTTGCAGATGGAGGAGCACAAGAGCAGGAGTTTTTAGAAGTAATCAGCGACTGTTTTTTAACACAGCATGTTAAAGCACCAACACGGGGTGAAGCCTGTCTGGATTTAGTATTCTGTAATAATCAGGATAGAATTGAGGGTGTAGAGGTGATTGAACCACTAGGGTCAAGTGACCATAATGTAATACAATTCTCAGTATTTTGTAAGAGTACAGATGCAAAGACTAAAATTGTTAAGTTGAACTTTGGTAGGGCTAATTTTGAGCAGATGCGACAAAGTCTAAGTAGGATAGACTGGGATAAGCTTTTAAATGTGGAGACAGTTGAGGTGCAGTGGAACAGGTTTAAAATGTTTTACATGTAATGCAGGACAGATACATACCTAAATTTGGAATTAATAGGAAACTAAAAAAACTCCACGATGGATTAATAAAGATTTAAAAAGAAGTTGCAAAGGAAAAAACTGCTGTATAAGGCATATAAGACTAATGACTGCAAAGAGAATCATAGCACGTATGAGAACATGAGGGCAACCATTAAGAAGGATATCAGAGAGGCTAAAAGACAGTTGGAGAGGAATATAGCAGATAAGGCGAGAGAAGACCCCAAGAGATTCTTTCAGTATTTTAGTAGTAAAAGAACAGTTAAGGAGGAGGTCAAGTTCATCAGGAATAGTAAAGGGGAATTAAAAGATACAGACAATGAAATAGCAGATGCCCTAAACTTACATTTTTCTGAGGTGTTTACAAGTGAGCAAGTGGATAACCTCCCAGAGGTAAACACAACTACTAAGGAGGTACTGAGGAATTTGGAAATTGTAGAGGGAGAAGTGCTGCTCAGATTAAATAAGATGAAATCAAACAAATCACCAGGCCCAGATAATATTTATCCTCATGTTCTTAAGGAGGCTAGTGAGTACATATATAAACCCTTGACACATATTTTTAGGAAGTCACTGTGCACTGGAGAAATTCCAAAGGACTGGAAAATGCCAAATATCATCCCACTAGCAAAATACCCGCGCTTCGCAGTGGAGAAGTAGTGTGTTAAAGAAGCAATGAAAAAGAAAAGGAAACATTTTGAAAATAACGTAACATGATTGTCAATGTAATTGTTTTGTCACTGTTGTGAGTGATGAGTGTTGTTGTCATATATATATATATATATATATATTTACACACACACACATAAACATATATATATACATATCTATACATATACACATATATACATACATATATATATTGTAAGATATGGCCGGCCATGTACCCCGGCCAATACCCCCAAGCCGCCAGGTGGAGCCCTCCTTGCAGCATGGAGGTCCCCAGAAGACCAGCAGGGCATTATGGACCATGTAGTTTTGTGCACCGCCCTGCTGGATGCCATGGGGCCACGAGAAGAGCTGCAGGGAGGACGAAGAATTCTTCATGCCCTATGACCGGAAGTTAGTCATAGGAAGAAGCGGCGGGCTTCCGGGGTGAGAAACATTATTTACCCTGACCCGGAAGGAATAAGGACTTGTGGACTGTTGGGAAGGAACACCTCCGGGTCAGGGAATATAAAAGGACTGTGGGAGCTCCCAGACGATGAGCTGAGTTGGGAGGCAGGGTGGCTAAGCGTCTGGGAGTGGAGGATTGTTCATTGTTATTGGAGAATTGTGGAGAGGAGCGTGCTTTGTGCACAATTATTATTATAATAAATAATTATTGGACTTTTATCTGGTGTCTGACGTGGTGTCTGAGGGTACAAGGGTGCGAGCAAGCATCTTATTCTATCACAATATCTATATATATATACACATACATATACATACACACATACATACATACACACACATATATACACACAAATACATATATATATATATACAGTAATCCCTCCTCGATCGCGGGGGTTGCGTTCCAGACCCCCCCGCGATAGGTGAAAATGTAATTTTATATAAAAAATAAACTTAGATTTTAAATATCCCAAAAGATTTTGCTCTCCATAAAAATATATCCTGTCAAAATTATACAAATTCAAATATTAACATGCTGCATAACAAAACCTGGAAATATAAATAAAATGTGTTCCTTTCAGCAATAACAAATCAAATCATTCAGTTGTCTTTGCTCATATGTCATTTTAGAGCTGGACGCCTGGCATCTTTTTTTGGCAACAGGTTCGTTTATGTTTGGTGTGAGGTTCTGTGTTGTGGAGATTCTCAGGATGGATTGCAGGTGCTCATCAGTGAAGCGACTTATGTGTGCTGTTTTGTTAGTCTTTATCACTGAGAAGAGCTTCTCACACAGATATGTGGTACCAAACATGCACAATGTTCGAGCCGGATGTAGACGGACTTTTTTTGTTCTTCAAAGTCACCAAAGCGCCGTGCAAACTCAGTGCGCTCAGTTTATCAGCAAAGTGCGTATTTGGGAACACCGTAGTGACGACTTGGTTCAAGATTACTTGGCAACAGATAAAGTAGGGCAAGTTGCACTGGTGCATTTGTGTCTCCCATAAAAGCAGCTTCACTTGAAATCACTTTGTGATTGTGCACGGGTAAAAACGTCCGCTGAAGTGTCAGATTCTTATTTAATTCTTCTGCTTTCTGTATCTTCTGCATTGCATTCAGGTTACCCTGATGTTTTGTCTCATAGTGCCGTCTTAGATTAAATTCTGTAATTACAGCCACATAAGCTCCACAAATGAGACACACGGGTTCAGTAAACATATACTCAGCCTCCCATCGCTTTTTAAAGGCTCTATTTTCAGAATGAACTTTTCTCTTCAGCATCGTGTGAGCTAGCTTCGCAATAACTTGCAGCATCATAAGCTAGACTTGATTAACGCGGTAAGTGTTCGGCAAGGCAGCTGAAGCGCTGCATTATGGGATCTGTAGTTTATTGTGTTACCAGCGCTTCATATACCTTGGCCATTAATAACAATAATACAGTATATAAAATGATCTTGCGGGCCGGATATAATTACACTCCGGGTCGGATGTGGCCCGTGGCCCTTGAGTTTGACAAATATGGACTAAATAGAACTTGAAAAGATATATTTTTTGAAATGTGATCGCGCAATTCAGATAGAGTTGATCGCACTACAGCCTCATCCTCCTCGCTCTTACTTTTTTACCGTTCATCTAATGAATACACTGAGTATGGCTTTACCAAAACAATCATTGATGGCGAATAAAGTATCCATTATTCGAGTATGTAGATCGGGATATATATATACATATATATATACCCGATATCATAGCCGAGAAGTAGTGTGTTAAAAAGCTAGAAAAGAAAAGGGAACATTTTAAAAATAACGTAACATGACTGTCAATATACAGTATTTGTTTTGTGAGTGTTACTGAGTGTTGCTGTCATCAAGGATTTGATTATCATTATTTCTTTCAATCAGGCTCGTATTTGTAGGATGTGTTGTGTTCAAGTTACATTCCGTGTTTGTCAATCGTTGTAAAGATGACAGGTTTCTTTCATCGATTCGTTTCTTACTGCATCAATAAACAGCTCGTCTTCTTCTTTATCTGAGACCTGACACACTGCATGCACGGGTTTTTTTTTTTTTTTACACTGTCTTCCTTTAGCGGGACATTGACTTTTTCCACCGTGTGCTTTGTTTCGCAGTAGCTGGATTTATGAATATGCTTATCAGGCGCTTCATATTTTTTGCTGCCTTTTCAATTGTGTAATTCGATTTTTGTTCAGCGCTCTTTAGAACTGTTGCCTTTTATCTGTGCACTGCGTCAGTTCATGTGAGCCGCTCGGTGTACATGCATCGAAGGTTCCCAGCTGTGCTGGTGCCATCTCGTGCTATGTCCGTGGCTGTATTTAATGTTACCTTAGTCCTGGCACTTAAAACTTTCTCTCGCAGTTTCGCTGAGTTTGTGTCAAACACCACCCTGACCATCTCATCTTCCTCTCCATAAACACAGTCCTTCACCCGTGAATATTTAGTGGGAGTTTGCTATTGGATTGCCGCTGACGGACGGCCTTATATGGACAGGCACTAAATTACAAACGCCAGCGCGCAGCCTGTCTATGAACTTAATTTAAAGTGTAGGTTTACATCGTGCTTTGTTTCCGAAGTAGCAGAACTCATGAACATGGTTGTATATGTCACTCGCTCGCTTCTTATTGTTTCGCTGCCTTCTCAATTATATAATGCATGTTTTCTTCAGCGCTTTTTGGAGCTCTTCCTGGTTTTCTATGTACTGCGTGATTACGTGGGAGGCGTGATGATGTCACACGAAACTCCGCCCCCACGGCGTTCCAGCTCATCTCCATTACAGTAAATGGAGAAAAACAGCTTCCAGTTATGACCATTACGCGTAGAATTTCGATATAAAACCTGCCCAACTTTTGTAAGGAAGCTGTAAGGAATGAACCTGCCAAATTTCAGCCTTCCACCCACACGGAAGTTGGAGAGTGAGTGAGTGATGAGTGAGTGAGTGAGTGAGGGAGGGAGGGAGGGCTTTGCCTTTTATTAGTATAGATTATATAAAAAGGGTGACAGGGCAGATCCAAGCAACTATAGGCCAGTAAGCTTAACATGTATCACAGAAAAATTAATGGAAGGAATTATTAAGGATAAGATTGAGCAAAACATGGCAAGGACAGGAATTATTCTGAACAGTCAGCATGGGTTTAGAAAAGGGAGGTCGTGTTTTACTAACATGTTGGAATTCTATGAGGTTGCAACAGAAGCATACGATCAAAGTGGAGCTTATGATATTATTTATCTGGACTTTCAGAAAGCATTTGATAAGGTGCCACATGAGAGGTTGGGCATCAAGTTAAAAGAAGTGGGAGTTCAGGGTGATGTTTTTAGATGGGTTCAGAATTGCCTCAGACACAGGAAGCAAAGGGTGATGGTGCGAGGAACCTCATCAGAACTGGCCGATGTTAAGAGTGGTGTTCCACAGGGGTCAGTGCTAGGGCCGTTGCTATTCTTAATATATATAAATGATTTGGATAGGAATATAAGTAACAAGCTGGTTAAGTTTGCAGATGATACCAAGATAGGTGGATTAGCAGATAATTTGGAATCCGTTATATCATTACAGAAGGACTTGGATAGCATACAGGCTTGGGCAGATTTGTGGCAGATGAAATTTAATGTCAGTAAATGTAAAGTATTACACATATGAAGTAAAAATATTAGGTTTGAATACACAATGGGCGGTCGGAAAATCGAGAGTACACCTTATGAGAAGGATTTAGGAGTCATAGTGGACTCTAAGCAATCAACTTCCCAACAGTGTGCAGAAGCCATTAAGAAGGCTTACAAGTCCAAGGAGGTTATGCTCAACCTTTATAATGCACTGGTGAGGCCTCATCTGGAGTACTGTGTGCAGTTTTGGTCTCCAGGTTACAAAAAGGACATAGCAGTACTAGAAAAGGTCCAGAGAAGATCGACTAGGCTGATTCCAGGTCTACAGGGGTTGAATTATGAGGAAAGATTAAAAGAGCTGAGCCTTTACAGTTTAAGCAAAAGAAGATTAAGAGGTGACATGATTGAAGTGTTTAAAATTCTGAAGGGAATTAGTACAGTGGATCGAGACTTGTATTTTAAAATGAGTTAATCATAACACGGGGACACAGTTGGAAACTTTTTAAGGGTAAATTTCGCACAAACATTAGGAAGTTTTTCTTTACACAAAGAATGATAGACACTTGGAATAAGCTACCAAGTAGTGTGGTAGACAGTAAGACGTTAGGAACTTTCAAAACTCGACTTGATGTTTTCTTGGAGGAAACAAGTGGATAGGACTGGCGAGCTTTGTTGGGCTGAATGGCCTGTTCTCGTCTAGATTGTTCTAATGTTCTAACACAAGCACAGTCCGTCACTCCCTGGTACTCCAAGAGACTTACTTTTCATAGGCTAGAACAACATGTGATGTCTTAGATTTATCTCAGACTTAAATATTACCTTTGGTCTCCAAGAATATATTCAAACATACAAAGGCTGAGCATCCCTGACAATAGGCCATTTATCAACCAGTGGATGTTTACTTTAATGCGCTGTTCATTACTGGACAGAGCTCTTCGACCACAGCTCGATAAACTTTGCAGTTTGGATCATATGACACTTCCTATTGCTTCATGTGCTCTAAGAAATTTACCTTATTACTTCAATCATTCTAGATATGAATACAAAGTATAGAAAGTTAAAAGCAACATGGTTTTTAGTAAAGAGCAATAATACCAGTAGAGAAAAGCATAAAAGAAAATGTGAATAGTGAAGTCTGTATATATATAGTCTTTAGAAAAAGGCTTACGAAAGGTTGTCAAAGATGAATCTCCTGGGTGTCTTGTGATCTAGCGCTCAAAGTTGTTCATGAGATGCTTTAGCTAACAATCAGATGAAAACAGCCGGACGTTGCTGGTGCCCTCTCCTGATATCGTTCTGTCTTCTCCTCTTGACGTCACTCTCATCCTCTTCTAATTTTGCTGCTCTGCTCTCTTCTTATTTAATCTATCATATTTCTCTCTATTATAAAAAAAAATCTTGGTAGGCTTGGAAGTAGACGATATGTGATTTTCTCTGAGACACTTCAACATTCTGCGAGACAAGGCAGTTACTTGAGACAAAAGCACAGCTGCTGTACAGGCTTTTAAATGATCGACGCGCTGCGTAACAAGCAGAACACACAGCTCGACAGCAGCAGCAAGCCAGTAGCTGATCGTACCGCATCTCCTTAGCGTGCGTTTAGCCCACCCCCACTTCACAACACGAGTGGCAGATATGCAAAGTGGCTAGCACGTAGTGCACCCCGGGGGGTGGGGAGGTGAAGCGAGCAGGAGGCAAAGCCCTCTAGTATTTTAAAACTCCACAGAAGTTTCACAACACGTGATTGTTACATACTGTACACCTGATTGACTGGCTGTCAGTATAATGGATGAATTTGCTCAATCTTTTCAATCAGCATGAATATGTCCATTTCCCAAACAATAAAGTTTTTGATGTTTTCCTGTCCCAAGCTGCAAACTGAATTGGCAATTTCTAATCCCACTGCATCTCCTTCTGTTCGCAGCATGCAAAGTAATCGGATGCAGCCTAAGGATTCAGCATATCTTCGTTCCCCAAGCTGTAAACCAATTTAGTCCTGGGTGCAACAGATGCTACTTTGATTTTATTATGAGTACAATTTTGGAAAACAGGATGTTTTGATATTAAACTGCCCATGTAAGTGTCCTGTATTTGAATTTGTCTTGAGCAAAATACAATGGAAATACAGATACAAAATTGTTGGTTGATAGTTCCAAATTTCCACATTTTCATGTTTAAAAACTCCTTTATTCACTGTTACTGTTAAACCAAAGTGGCAGGACATGAATTAAAGGTGCTTTAATTTAAGGTGGGAGCTTCTCATCGTAAACCTCTTGTGTTTTTTTTTATTATGGACAGCCCCAGTCCCTGTTTAATTGTGGGCTATCCTTGCATATCACATTGATTGGTTTCTATTAATCCACCACAATTATCTGTGCGTACTGTAAGTTTGCTGGCCTCTTGCTAGAACAATATTTTGGATGGTTTTAATGACTAAAAGTCTTACAATTTCCCCTATTGACACCCTTTGGATTGTGCAATTTTTTATTGCTTGAAGTCTTGTTGCTTAAGGGGAAAATGTATGCCTCATCAGGACCTGAAACTAAAGACTGTGACAATTATGTTACTGAAAATGTAGCTAATTTTTTTAAAAAGAAAACAAAAGCAAGTGAAGTGCATACAATCTAATTAGGATAAAGGGAAGTTAATCAATGGAAGATAGCATTCAACATTACCACGGGTCAGTATGAGTTTAAAGTAATGCTGCTCAGGTTGGCTAACACTCCAGCAGGTCTTCAGACTTTCATTAATCATATCTTCAATGATGTATTGGGCATCTCAGTGATATTAATCTTCTCCAATGGCTTGGAAAACTACGTGAAGCATGTCAGAGAAGTTTGTCATGACTTAGACAGAATCATTTGTTTGCCGATCTTGAAAAGTGTGAATTTCTTAAGGATTCTGTGATTTTCCTAGGGTTTGAAGGAATACTAAATTAAAAATGAACGTAAAAGAAGCCACTTTTAATTCAGTCTAAGACCAAGTAGCCCTATGAGAAGATTAATGTAACCTAAGAATTTTAATCAGAAAGTAATACAGTTGTTACATTCGGAATTATATTTGGGCATCCTGGGATTAAGCAAACTTTAAAACTCATCTAGAGATGTTTTTGGTGGAAAAAAACATTCAAAAGGATATTCACAATTCTGTTATGACGTATGAGGTGTGTGCCAGAGTTCACACTTCTCCAGGACTACCTACTGGGTTATTACAGCCTATTCCTGCTTCTGATCATCCAATCATCCATGGGAATCTATTACCATGGATTTCATTACTGGTCTTCCACCCTTTCAACATTGTACTACCCCCATATTGGTTATTGTAAATCATGTTTCCAAGACTGCTCATTTTATCTCTCTATTATATAAAAAAATCTTGGGATGAGACAAGACATTTTCGGAGAGATAATTTCAAATCCACGAGATGAGACCTTGTTACAAGAGGTTTAACCATGCCCATAGTCCACTCACCTCTCATTCGTGTGAATGCTATTGTCAGGAAAAGTTCCTCTGCTCTCAGCTCTTATAAATTTTTACAGGCATATCTGCGAGAAATAAAAGATTTCTTATTTGGTGAAAGTGAAATCCACAAACAAAATATCCGAATCTACAATAATCTGTTCACATTCACATCATTCAATGCTCAAAACGTAGATTTACATGATTCAGGACCATACATCATGAGAATCTGTGGTTCTGCAGCAACTGAAGCTACTACAAGTTTAATTTCAAAGAAACCACAATTCAGTCAGGTTTATATTTATGATCACAAATAAGCGCGGCAACATAGAATCGAAAGAGTTAAACAATCGGATGTATTAGAAATTCTACAATTAATAATGGATACAAATCCATCCGTCCAAAAGTATTGCACTTTTCACAAAATTTATCTGAAAAACACGGACAAAGAAGTTTTCTTGGATTTCTATATGAATCCGAAAGGTCACGTTCGCATATATAATAAACCAACATGTGACGAATTGTCAGCAATAATACAGTAGTTTCAAAAGACGGAGATATCAAAGACAGATTTGATATTTGTGTTTATCCAAAAGCACAGCATGATTCATCACAAGCGGCAGATCTGGGAAAATGACTAGCGCATAGGGCCTGCACGGGGATTGGTGAGCAAGGCAAGCAGGGTCCACAGCCCCCTAATTCATTTAAAAAAAAAAACTTTTTACTGCTACGCACCAATTTGTAGATTACATGGGTTCCTTCCTCAATCATATTTGATATGGGCCATCAATTTGTCTCCCAAGTTTGACAGCTATTTTGTAAGATAGTGGGTGTTTTTTTAAATATGACCTTGGTTTAACATTCACAAGCAAATGATCAGGCTGAAAGCGTTAACAGGGATCTGGAAAAGGTATCTTAGGTCTGCTGTTCTTGCCTTTTAGGACAACTGAAGTACTGTCTATCTCAGGGATTCTTAATTTTTGTTGTTGTAACCCAATCCTGCTCCGTTTGGCTCTTTCCTGACTCATTCTTTTTAAAGAACCGACATAATGGGGCAGAGGTTTCTTGTTTAGAGGGGGTGTTGATCACATATAGTCACAGGTGAATGATTGGGGGAGTTCACAAACAATCATTAAAAATTGAAGATGGGGCACCTTGGGAAATCACAGATGTTCCACATTTGCTTATACCCAAATGTAACTCAATCCCATTAAATACAACAGTACCTCACAAAGCAAGGCTGCCATTCCACGACCCATACTTTATGAAACAATGACCTAGTCAATTGCTGAGTTTTCTTGGAATGTACTTTATCATTCTTATTTTGGTATATCACTATTTGAATGTTTACATGGTGTGATACACAGCCCGAACACAGACAGACAGCGGATGTTGAATGCCACACACGTTTATTAAACTATTTACAATATTCAAACAGTCCTGCACCGCACACAGTGCTCCAGCACCAAACACCCTCAAATACGGGCCTTTAAATGTCCGTGGGCTTCCTTTCTTCTCTCAGTTGCTGGAGCTTCATCCTACTCCAGCACCTGACTCTTGCTCCTCGATTGTAGTAAGGTGGCCCCTTTTATAGTCACAGTGATGTGCTCCAGGTGCTCGCTGACATTCTTCCGGTAGCACATCCTGGTGTGGCAGAAGTGCTGCATGAGCACCTGGAAGTACTTTGGGCATCCCTGGATGGTCCTTCCTCCACCTTCCCAGGTGTGGCGGAAGTACAGATCTCCCGTGCTTTATGAGGCTTGGGGCGCCCCTGGCAGTAGCCGCGGGCCCCAACGAGTTTCAGTCTCCTTCCCTGTGGTCCCGTCACTATCCAGGACGGTTGCCTCCTCGTGGCACGGGGACATATAGATTGTCTTCTGGTCCTTTCAGCCGTCCCGGCTGGATCTGGCCCCCAGCCTCCTGCCACAATGGTTAGACACAGCAACATCTGCAGCTCCTAGTTTGGCAGATTAGCTTACTAGGTTGTAGGGAAGTTGGAAGTAAATTTAAGAGAGCCAAACTAAGGCCAACTAAGAGGGAAACCTCTGCCAATACAATGTATTTTTACATTGACAGATGTATCAGCTTATCAATGACAAATTTCTGTTGTAGAATATTTAGTTAATTGGCAAAGCTGGTCCTGGTCATGGGTTACTTTTGTAGATCTTCAAGCTCCTTGGCTTTTATGGTCTTTTCATTCTCCTTACCCATTAAAACTAGATTGGCACGTGAGATCACCATGTCAGAATGAAAATCAGCACCTCTAGGTCTGAGGTCATGGTGGAAAACCCTCTTTGGGTTAAAACTAATGTGGTCCCTCAAGTGGAGGTGTTTAAGTATCTCAGGGTCTTATTCATGAGTGAGGGAAGAAGGCAAAAGGAGATCAACAGGTGGATTGGTACAGCATGTTATACTGGTTAGTCGTGGTGAAGGGAGAACTGAGTCAAAAGGCAAAGCTCTTGATTTACCTTCGTTCCTACCCTCACCTATTGTCATGAACTGTGGGTAATGACCAACAGAACTAGATTACAGATACAAGAATCAGACATGAGTTTCCCTTGTATGGTGTCTGGGCTCAAACTTAGAGATAGAGTGAGGAGCACAGACATTCAAGAGGAGCTCAAAGTGGAACTGCTGCTCCACCACATCAAAAGACACCAGTTGACATGGTTCGGGCATCTGCTTAGTATGCTTTCTGGATGCTTCCTTGGGGAGGAGTTTTGGGCATGCAGGAGAGATTATGTCTCTTGTATGGCTTGGGAATGTCTTGGTGTCCACCCAGAGGAACTGAAGGAGGTGGCAGGATAAGTGGCAGAAAAAAAATGGATGAATGGATTTTAGTAGTGCCAATGCATTTACCTTTTCCAGTGATCTTCATTTTAAGAATTATAGATGAGCCTATTTGGACTATGAGTTTTGCTGACCATTTTTTGTAGTGGTAACTGGTTCTCTTCATTAACTGGTTATGATGTTTATTATGTTTAAGGTTACAATCTGCTTACTGATCCCTTTTTGCCAGCTTCTTTTTGTAGCAGGGAAGTTTAGGTTTAAAAAAGCAGGGGGCTTTAGCTGTGCTGTGGCTCAGCAGAAATGCTAGCTCTTCTTTTTGGCATTTAGTTATATTTTCTGTCTTTTTTTCCTCTGTGGCAGTGTAACCGTGGGCTGTCTTAGCTTGAAATTTAAAGACCTTGTATAAATTTCTAAAATTTAAATTGATGCTTTGTGTATGGTGCGCCTGTAGAGATTTTCCTCAATCCAACCAAAGAGTGGAGCTTTGTTTCTTCTGCAGTTGTATCAAAGATGGAATTAGTGGCACTTAATTACAATGTTGTAGGTGTTGTTGCTTTTTTTTTTTTTACTTGTGCTATAAATTATATCAGGATTCACATACAAAACACATTAGTTGTCACAAACTATCCTGTACAACAGTGGTTCTTAAACTTGTTTTTTTCTCATGATTCAGTTTTGCCTATTGCCTGTCTTTGCTACCTGTAAATGCCTTGGAACAGCAGCGTTGCTCCTCCGAACATCGTCCTTCCCCCTAGTAGAATCTTAGCTGATCTTCATCCAGGGGTCATCATTTTGAATCCTTCTTGGAGAATTGCCACCAAATATTGACTGTGTGTGTGTGTCCTTTGAAGAATCACCAACAAACAAATTCAGGGGGGTTTGTTTCAGCCATGTAAGGCTTTCCACAAACCATTCACAACCCTTTTTCATTCACTTCAGTGTAATCCATGGGCGGCACCGTGGCACAGTGGTAGCGCTGCTGCCATACAGTAAGGAGACCTGGGTTCACTTCCATGTCCTCTCTGCATGGAGTTTGCATGTTCTCGCTGTGTCTGCGTGGGTAGGGGCAGTCCTAGCCTGTTTGGTGCCCTGGGCGAACACCCCCTCTGGCGCCCCCACCCAAGCGTCAACTGTGCCTACCCCCTTTAGCGCCCCCCCCACATCATTCTAATAAAAACTGAACAAAATCAGTACAATAAAACAAACTATTGGAAATGTAATGTCTAACAGAGACAAAATCAAATTTTACATTTACTCAACACCAAAATATTTTGTTGTAGTGTAAAGAATTTTCACTCCAAATGGCAGGTGTCCTACCAAATACCAGGGTCACCTAATGCTGTTCCTGATGCAGTGGCAGAGGCACACAGTCCCAAGAGTGAATGTATCCACACTAGCCATGTCATGGAGCAAATATTAGGGAAGGTTCTTTTTAGACCTGAACATTTAAGGGAAACTGAATGTTCATGGGTACAAGAGGACTAGAGCTAGTTGTGGCCACCAGGCCTGTCTTAAGGCTACCACAGTGGGCTTCACAGCTTTCTTAGGGAAGCACAGAGCCGAGAGGAGAGAGGAACAACTGGTTAGCTGTTGGGAGGTAAAGAGAAGGACATAGATGGAGGAGAGAAGGAGAGGACTTCCTGGAATTCTGTTGTGAGCTAATGAACAAGCCATCAAAACTCTAAAGGTAGTCCCAGAGGGTCAGCAGATTTTGCTATTTTTACCTTCATTTGTACTTTTGTTCATCACCTCCTTGAATAGTTTTTTTTAATAAAACCGTCACATTAAGACATATTTGACCAGTGATTTTCAGTCATAGCCTTCATTTACATCATCTTAGCAAGTCGGTAGTTGATTTTCTACCTTAAGACTTAGAACAACTAGTCTGTGACTGGCTAGGGTATAATCAAGCATGTTTGACTTTCTCATTAGTTGGTGGGGTGGGCTCTTTGCTGTGAGAGCTGACAACTAAATGAAGCAATGAATGCTTTCCAGGAAGCCCATTGCACAGAATATAACGATGAAGAATAAGGGACACGTGTGCTATGAAAACCTTTCAAAAAGAGGCTCATCATTTTGATGTCTTGAGCCTTGCAATAAGAATAAAAGCTTACTTTTCTAATGTCTCATGTTTTATGAGCTAAAACAGAATGGAAAAAAGAAAAAGGACCAAGACTGTGGCTGAACTCGTAGTTACTAACCCTTTATGTAGCGTTGCTCCATCAGATAGCACAGGGGCTTTGAACTCATAAACAGAAGAGTGGGTCACATGTTTCATGCTCTATGTTTTACATACAGTAACAGAAGGGAAAAAAGAAATATAGGGTCGTAACTAGCTGTAGTTCAGCATCGCATCCATTAGGCAGCCTGCTATTGCCTGTCAGAATAAAGGGGACACTGGGAGATCGGTGCTCAGTTAGTAAATGTGAAATGGGCTTCGATTTTTGGTTGTTAAAACTGAAATGGTACAGCCACAAGATTAGTGACTTTGGTCAGCAAATCTGACATGTATCACAGCAAAAAGCCCCAGGGCGCTATGACAGCTCATCCTGTCATTTAGATTCTAAAGGAGATCTCTTTGGTGAGTTTTGAGTTTGGTGCCATAGGGAGTCCAATGTATTCTTAGTGCCAGTGGTTTTCATAGTCATGTGGTTGTCTTGGTCTTCTGTTTTAAACTCCCATCTGCTTAAATCTAAAACAGTTGAGCCCCCCTTTCTGACTTCAGTTTGCTTGTCTGTTTTTAGCTGACAGTTGTCTTACTACCATCCTTGGGGAGACGGTTGACATTTCCTGCTCTCTGAACACTACAGAGCCCTTCAAGAGAGAAAACATTTCAATTGGATGGACAACAGCTAAAGGTGACAATGTTCATACATTTGTCAATGGAAAGGATGATCTGAAAAATCAGGATCGCCAGTTCAAAGGCAGAACAGAGCTCTACAGATCCAACCAGTCACATTTCTCACTGAGATTGTCAAATGTGTCAAAAAATGATGAAGGGGAGTATATTTGCGGTTACTTCAGAGACGGGGAGAAAAGGAGCATAGTTCTGTCTGAGCACTGCCTTAAAGTGAAAGGTGAGGAATCCTTATGTGTGAATCTAGCCTGTGTACAGCAATATTTGTGATCTCTAATGGAGTGGCCTCTTATCTGCCAGTGAAATAGTAAACTTATCCTGTGATGACAAGTGTGTCTGTCTAAGGTTTATTATATCACCGGTGGTAATTCTGTATTTTACACACCTCCGTTTGTCTTCACGTTATATTCATTTTGTGGGTTGACATGAATTGCCATCCAAGAGCTGGAACAACATGAAGAGCTCCATAGAACACCGGTGGGCTCTCTTATACTTGATGTCGGCCTACCTGTTGCTAACCAATCCACAATTTAGCCAGTCTAAGCCTAAGAGTTAAACAATGCAATATGGTGTGATGATCTCCATCTGCCATCGCTTTCTTCCTGTATTGTTCATATACTTTAGTTGTATTATCGTGATATTTCCCACTACTTACCCCTTACCTAGGGGTAAGTGTGCTCATCAGGTTCGTTACTGGGTTGGTCTAGTGTCGCACCTTAAGATTAACACACATGTGCATAGATATACGCTTACACACAGAACCTCAACAGTGCCCTAAGAATGACACACACACACACACACACACACAGCTGGTTAACCTCTAGCACTTTAAACCACACAAGTACCTTAGAAATAACACAGCCTGTCACTCTTCTGGCACTTCATGAGACTTACTTACTGTTGACACGAACAACATACAATGTTTTAAATATATCTAAGACTTAAATATTACTTTAGTCTCTAGGAATATATTGAAACATACAAAAGCTCAACATCCTTGGCTATAGGCCATTTATCAGCCAAGAATGCCTTATTTTACGTACTTAATAAACCTCACAGCACAGAGTGTATGGCAAACCTCAGGCTGCACCAGGTGCTCAAAGAAATCTACCTTATTTATTACTTCAATTGCTCTAGACATGAAGACAAAGCATAGAAAGTTAAAAGTAGTGTGGTATTTAATACATGAATAAAAATAGCAAATGGAACAAAGAATAATAGAAAATAAGACTGATAGTAAAGTCTGGATATATATAGTCTTTAGAAAAAGCTTACGAAATAGTAAAGATGACAAGGATGAAAGTCACAGGCGGCATTGATCTAATACAAATGGCCGCACGTTGCTGTCATCCTCTTCTGATGTCGCTCTGTTCTCTTCTCCTTCTTTTCAGACGAAACATATTTATTATAAAATTCTACCATGGGGTTTTTTAAGTTGTGATTGTTTGATACACCTGATTGGCTGGTTGTCAATGTGATGAATGAATTTCCAAGCAATAAAGTATCTAACGTTTTAACAATCTATTGTCTCAAGCTGTGAGGCGTCTCCTGAATTCCTGCTCAGTTCAAACAGATGGTACTGTGTTTTATATTGGTACAAGTCAGGAAAACAGATTAACTATGATGTTAACTGTCCATGCTAGTGACCTGTATTTAATTTCATCTGTTGTTTTGTCTTGAACAAAGTATAAGAAAAAATACATCAACATTTACAGATTTTGTACCCCACAACAATAGTTTAGACACTTTTCAAAGGGCATTTCAATATCCAGCTGAGCTTCAAAATTGTATTTTTTTTAATCTGTTTGGTGCCTACAGCTTTGTGTGTTGTGTAACTTCTGAGTTCCATATTAAACATGTTTCACTTAGACCAGTGGTTTTCAACTTTTCTATGCCATACACACCTAGAAAATATTTGATTTATGTTTGCACCTCCGACAAAAGTCAAATCACATTTTAACCACAAATCAAAATATATACAGTACTGCGAATGAACAAATTGAGGTCAAAGAAAATAAGCTTGAAATTGAAATATTAATCGAGCAATTTACCTGTTTAAATCTCAATAATCTTATAAATGTGTCCTCTGTAAGGTTTAGACTTTGACAATTGGGGATTTGGGGAGGTAGATAGATAAATAGATAGATAGATAGATAGATAGATAGATAGATAGATACTATCTAGGTAAGCATCAAGCACTACGAGAAAATGACACACGATCAACAATTAAGGGGTTAGGGATCTTGGAGACCCCTGTGATGCACTAGTAAGCAAAGAAACACAGCTTTGTCCACCGATAACACCTGCAGTGCAGGTCAAAAACAGTTGTGCCACACAGGTAAAATTGATGTGCCACTGCCAGGACCACCAGCAGGAGTGATGGGCTGAGTGTAAGCAGCAGGCATTGCATCCAATTTGGTCCCCTTTGCCTCTCCCCAGCAAAAATGTAAATCACACCTCGAAATCAGAGACATTTCACAATCAGGGCTTGCACAAAAATCAATACTAGACCTCGCCTTTCTCTACAGATAATTGCAAAGTCCAAATTCCAGTCTCTTAAAAAATAAAAAGTAAAATACAAATTCTTCACCTACAACAAGGAACCTACAAGAACACACTGCACTGCAATACTTGATTCTTTTCATGTCATAGAACAGGAGCACAAATTAATAAATGATACCAATTGCACAATGGCAAAGTCAGACAATGCATCTCACTCAATTTTGTTGAATCATGACGCAGCCTTCCTCTTTGTCTTACACCCTGAAATGCCATCTCCAAGCAACCCCTGACGTAGACCAAACATACACAAGAAATACAAATTTGATACCAATATCAATAAAAGAATATTGAAACTCTGCAATTTGTTTTGAAATTTCAGTCCAGTCTTCAGCTTTGAACTGCCCAACTTAGGTTGCTGTGTTAACATTTTGGTGTAAAAGAAAGCTGACATGAGGGGTGCATTATAGACCCCAACAGAAAAAGTAGTATCAATATAAAAATATTAAAATGATATGGGAAACAATATTTTTACAGAGACGTGAAATAATGTGGAAGTTTTACCATCCGGATATTAACTGGGAACAGCAGCACATGGCTGAGCAGAGAAATGCTGGGTCATAGTAAGACTGGGGGACAATTTCTTATTCGTCAGTGTATTGAATGCCATTGAGAGAAGAAGTCTGTAGACTTAACATCTCTAATAAACAAGACAGACTACACAACTTATAATTTTTAGATCCATTAATCAGAATGTTTAATGTTTGAGAGCAAATTGAATGGCCCTTATTTAATAACTAAGAGTGTTAAATTAAATTTTATGGCAAATTTTGAACAGATAAGCCACATGCATGAAATTTTAGGTATGGGGTTGGCTGAGGAGTGGTGGAGTCAGTGTAAGGGTGGTTTCCTTTTCTACAGGTAGCTCAGCTTAGTTCCCTGTAAATAGGGCCAATGGTGTATATTTGCATTGAAGAACTTTTTTGGTTATTTGTCAGTTTAGGTCAACTACTTGTTGTCACTTCTCAGATAACTGGCTCACAGGTAAAGAATATCTCAGCCAAGCTTTACTCTGTCAAGCCTGCTGTGTTGGAAACAAATAACCAACCTTCTGAGGTGCCACATGTAGTGTTTTTATGGTGTGGGTGCACATACAGTACATAAAACATGTTTTGCCAATATAAAAAGGCAATTTGCAGCAGTGACGCAATTGGAGTTATTTATTTAACTCCTATTGCAATAAGTGACATTCTATTAATCACCAGAGTGCTGAGGAGATGTGCTACAATTAACATTCCCTCTTAAGTTGACCAGCACTATTAAACTCCTGTGAAGGTGTTATCTTGTCGCTTCACAAGAGATAAAGCTCATCAAGTATGTTTCATTGCTTAGTGGTGCCCAATGCTTCAAGGGGTTCCCCCATTAATTGAGTGTCATTTCCTCGTGATGCTCAATACTTTGCAGGTCACCCCAACCCCTGGATCATTAATTGTGTGTCTAAGCTTCACAAGGGACACATCTCTCTATTATAATAAATAAAATCCTGGGACAAGACATGACTTTTTCAGAGTGATACTTTCACGTCCCGCGAGACGAGACTTTGTGCCAAGAGATTTAACCACGCCCGGGGACAGAAATAAAAGACAAAAAGAGTAGATGACAAAGTAGAACATCGTGAAGAATTAAAAAACATTGGCGCAATACACATGCAGAGCAGGTTAGAGATAATGAAAGTACTAAAATTTGGAAGTGTCAAACTCAAAAAATGATAGTATAGGAAATTATTACTCGGTGAAATAGCGGACCAGCAAAAAGAGATTAAATATATTGTTCAGATTTAAACTTTAAGTCAGAGACTTGTAGTTCGTCTCAGGGACAAGTAGTGTTTCTTCACAATGAAGAGGCGTATCTGCGAGAATTAAAAGATTTGTTGTTTGGTGAAAGTGAAATCCACATACGTAAGCGACAGAGACGTAAAGTGGCTGGCGCGTAGTGCAGGCCCGGTTGGGTTGGCAAGCATAGCGAGCAGGTGGCAAAGCCCCCTAGTTTACAAGATGATTGAGATTTATAAAGCTAAATTATTTATAAATGTGTTCACTACAGGGAGTATAAATCAGATTTTTTTTTTTTGGAGTATACATTTTTTCACTTTTAGCTTCAAGCAAAATGTTATAAAAGAAACCCTTAGTGTTCTTGTGTGGAATTTTCTACTTGTGACGCCATGTCAGTGCTCGAAATTCTTCAGAATTTGGAATTTTGGATTAGAGAGAGTTAACCTGCAGTAATGTATTTCCTAGTTAGGTAAATTATTCTGGCTTCTCTTAATAATTATTATTAATTTTACTTGCCATATGCAATTTCTTGCATTAGGAATTTGTTATTTATTGCATACCACAACTTGGTCTCTGGAGATATACAGTGAAGAGTGGGGTTAGAGTGCAGGAATAATTGAAAGGTAAGGGTCTTGCTCAAGGGCCCAATGGAGTTCCTTCTGGCACTGCCGGGATTCCCAGAGTGCTTAAGCCAAGGAGCCACCACTCCACTATGTTTATGATCTAACTCTGCTGTTATATTGTAATCCTAAACCTGAGCCTTTCCTCAGTGAAGAGTATTATAAAACTATCAACTCAAATCCATTTTTTTGAAGTTAACTGCATGTTCTTTAATTTCATACAACACAATGTTGTGGCTTCTTGAGTCTATGCCCCCGTACTGGACGTCACTGGCTCAAATTCAAGGACATGAGCCCCATTTTGTCTCTCCTACCTTTTATTTCTTTCCCTGATACAACAACTCAATTTCCTCATAGGTAATGGTGTCTCCTCACATTGTATTCTTCTTCCTCCACCTGAAACTCCTGTGAAAGCTGGCCCGGACACACACAGACGGACATCGTAAGTTCACCCAACACACGTTTATTTTGCAAATATTTACAATGCACAAACCCCAGTGCCTCTTGCACCGATCCCCCAAAGTCCAGGCCTCTCAGTCTCTGTGCCTCTCTCTTCGCCTCCTCCAGTCCTCACTCTAGCTCCGTCCTCTTCCACCCGACAACCGCCGATGACTGGAGGGAGGGAGGTGGCCCCTTAAATGGGAACCCGGATGGGCTCCACCTGCTTCCCGGCATTCCTCCGAAGCCACGCCCCAGTTTGGCGGAAGTGCCGGCTGTGCACCCGGAAGCCGTCCAGGTGTCCCCCGTCGTCTTCCCCCCAGCACTTCCTGGTGTGGCAGAAGTGCTGGGCTCCCGGGACATTCAGGCACTGGGGCGCCAACATAACCAGGGCGGATGCCCCCTCGCGGTCTGGAGGAGGCACAAGCCCTCCTCCGGTCCTCCTGGGCTGGTACCACACGGGATATTCCGGCACCGGGGCGCCGCCTGGCGGTTGCACGGGTCCCTACAGGGCTGGGCTTCCAAGCCCTTTACCCGAGGCCCCCAACATAACCAGGATGGACGCCCCCTCGTGGTCTGGAGGAGGCACAAGGGGACCACACTTCATTATTTGTTTTTGTGACTTGTGAACGCTGGCCCAGACACAGACAGATGGACAACATGGTTCCACCCAACACACTGTTTATTTACAATTATTATTTACAATAACTATAAATGGTCACTCAGACCCAGTTCGTGCACTCACAAAACCCCAGTACCTCCAGCACCGATTCCACCAATGTCCAGGCCACACAGTCCTGTCTTTCTCCTGGCCACCTCCAGTCCTTCCGCTAGCTCTGTCCTCTTCCACCCGACTTCCGCCCTAGACTGAAGGGAGGCGGCCCCTTATATAATGCTCCCGGATGAGCACCAGGTGTTCCCGGCATTCCCTCCTTGGCCACGCCCCAGCGTGGCGGAAGTGCCGGCTGTCCTCCCGGCAGCTCTCCGGGCGCCACATTAAGTCTTCCCCCCAGCACTTCCTGGTGTGTCGGAAGTGCTGGGCTCCAGGGTTCCTCAGGCACCAGGGCCCCACCTGGCGGTGGCCACGGGCCCCTACAGGGCCGGGCTTCCCAGCCCTCTACCCGTGGCCCCCAATACAACCAGGGCGATCACCCCCTTGCGGTCTGGAGGAGGCACAAGCCTTCCTCTGGTCCTCCTGGGCGTCCCGGCCGGGGACCACACGGATGTTCCGGTATCGGGGCGCCACCTGGCGGTGGCCACGGGTCCCTACAGGGCTGGGCTTCCAAGCCCTTTACCCGAGGCCCCCAACATAACCAGGACGGATGCCCCCTCGCGGTCTGGAGGAGGCACAAGGGGACCACACTCCATTATTTGTTTTTGTGACTTGTGAACGTTGGCCCGGACACAGACAGATGGACAACATGGTTCCACCCAACACACTGTTTATTTAGAATTATTATTTACAATAACTATAAATGGTCACTCAGACCCAGTTCGTGCACTCACAAAACCCCATTGCCTCCAGCACCGATTCCCCCAATGTCCAGGCCACACAGTCCTGTCTTTCTCCTGGCCGCCTCCAGTCCTTCCGCTAGCTCCGTCCACTTCCACCCGACTTCCGCCCTAGACTGAAGGGAGGCGGCCCCTTATATAATGCTCCCGGATGAGCACCAGGTGTTCCCGGCATTCCCTCCTTGGCCACGCCCCAGAGTGGCGGAAGTGCCGGCTGTCCTCCCGGTAGCTCTCCGGGCGCCACATTAAGTCTTCCCCCCAACACTTCCTGGTGTGGCGGAAGTGCTGGGCTCCAGGGTTCCTTAGGCACCAGGGTGCCGCCTGGCGGTGGCCACGGGCCGCTACAGGGCTGGGCTTCCAAGCCCTCTACCCGTGGCCCCCAATACAACCAGGGCGATCACCCCCTTGCGGTCTGGAGGAGGCACAAGCCCTCCTCTGGTCCTCCTGGGCGTCCCGGCCGGGGACCACACGGGATGTTCCGGCATCGGGGCACCGCCTGGCGGTGGCCACGGGTCCCTACAGGGCTGGGCTTCCAAGCCCTGTACCCGAGGCTCCCAACATAACCAGGACGGATGCCCCCTCGCGGTCTGGAGGAGGCACAAGCCCTCCTCTGGTCCTCCACACTGTATATCAAAAAAATCAATTATATTAGTTGCTTGTGCTTCTTTATATTTATTTATTTATTATTTATTGGTATTTGGTATGCTGTATTAATCCCTTAGGAGAAATAGTCTTTTCTTATGACCTTTGGAGATCAGAGCACCAGGTCATCCATTGTTCAGCACCTCTGGGAGCAAATTCCATGTTAAGGGCCTTGCTCAAAGGACCAATTTGAGTAGGATCCCTCCTGGCAGTAATGGGATTTGAACCGGCAACCTTTCAGATACCAGCATAGATCCTTAACATCAGAGCCACCATTTCACTTAAGATAATTTATAAGGAGTCTTACACTCCCGTTCTTACACAGGCAACCTGCAGATCCTCCTCTACAAATAATTTCACTGTTGCTTTACAAACCTCAAGAATTCTTAATCTTCATTAAACATTTTTTAATTTCTGAACTTAAATAAATAAATGCCTCCTCCAACACTAATTATAATTTTTCTGAAGGCATTGTTATTAAACATTTGTGACTCTGAATGAGGTGCCATAAAAAGGGAACTGAACTGAACAATTGGATCATAGTGAGATGTCTGCTACTGTTGTGTGTTTAAACAATTTCTAAATTTCTGATAATGCTAAGCAGCAAGAAATCCAACATGGCAAGTAACCTAAAGTGAAAAGCAAAGGCCTATAAAGACCAAAGACAAAAATGGGAGTTCAGTAGAAAGACAAAATACTGAGAACAGGGACAATGCATGAGAACACGTCCTTAAAGCTAAACACTGAAATTTGCAATGAATCACTGTAATGCCTATAGAAAATGCAAAGGAACCTCATATTATGATAAAGGATGTTTTGTTTGTGGATTATTCAAATGTTCACAGAGGAGGCCTCAGCTATTGAGACTTGATGTAATGAACTACACACACACACGTTCTAGGCTTCATTCTCAGTTCTCTGATTGACTGTCAGTGCCTCTGCCTCTTGAGGCAGTAAGGCCCCCTGCCATTGATTACACATTTTTCTGCAAATACAGGACTCCATTACTGAGATAATCATTTCAAGGGGCCTACAGTGGCTGCTGATGTTTGCTGTCACCCGCTTCTTCACTGTGAGGTTAATTATTGCTAGGACTCTATCATTACTCTGACTTCTTGCTTCTTGTTTGTCTGTTTCTGCTCTTGATCTCTGAACTTAAAACTAGTCACACATCCAACTTAGTAGAGCCATGAGACATTTGTGCATATGGATGTAATTTCTTTGCATCTGCAGTCCTTATTTATCAGTCTTTTTTAAATTGTGACACTTTGCATTAAACAGGCTGATCATCAAATGACAGTCAATACGGAGCTGTCAACAGGGCTTACTACCTAATAACACGTCAGTTTGTTCTCTATCAGCCATTCAAAAAACATTCCAGCTGAAGAAGTCATGCCTTCCTCCCCCCATTCTCACCACATTTCCCAGGGGACTATCATCGAGAGTGTTCTAACCAGCTGCATCACTGTCTGGTTGAGAAAACTGCAGTGTTTCTGACCATATGGTCTTAGTGCACAAAGCAGAACAGGGGCCTCATGCATAACACCATGCATAGAATTTGCACTATAATATGATGTAAGCACACAAGCCAAAATGTGCTTACGCACAGAAAACTCCAGATGCAGGAATCTGTGCGTACTCCAACTTCCACGTTCTTCTGCTACATAAATCCCAGTCAGCTTGAAAAGTAATGCTCATGCACACACCTGCTGTCCCGCCCCAGCTCCTCCCAAAATTACACCTCTTTGAATATGCAAATCAATATCAATAGCCCTTAAGCTCAGCGGTCTGTGAAAAGACAATGGGAAAAGCACGGGGGAAAAGATAAGAATTTCAGCGAATACCAAGTGGAGGCAAAGGAAAAATATACTATTTGTTGGGTTAAACAGTGGCATAAACAACAAAGGAAGTTGATCGAGTGACATAGCGTGTTGGAGAAATTGAAAGCTCAAGTTCACAAAGTCGCACAGTGCCCGAAATAAAAAAGAAGTCACATATCAAAGTCGCTGTGAAAAGGCAAGTTGTAGCCCACCATCTGAGTGTCATATGAATCAAAGTGTTTGATTGTCTATGGCTTCTGTAAATGTTGCTAATAAGAGGGGAGGCTAGCTGAGCGGAGAATTTCTTATAAAATTCTGCAGGGTAGCCATCAGGGCCTGCTGCTTTCCCGAAATATTTTCATAGTACATGTTTAATTAAACATAATAATAATTTAATAAATTATTATTAAACTGTTAAATTTACATACAGTGTCAATCAATGCATACATTTTACTCTGGTTGGGTTGTTGGTTTACATTCAAATGATTTATATAAAACAAAAGTCTATTATATTATATTCTGGTTCTTCTTATACCTTTTGAGATGAGACACCACCCTTGCTCATTTCTTAGTCATCTCTTAGTCGTCCTTCAGTACATTGTGTATATTACATCAACTTTTCTTCTGGTACATTCTTTATTTACTTGACCATCTCAGTATTTTTCCTAAATCAAATCTTATAGTTCAGTGTACATTTTGTTGATCACTTGACTTTTATTTGGCTTCCCACATTTATTAACCCTTTATGCTATTTCTTTAAGATGAATGCTATGATACCCTAAAATTATTCTTCCACAGTACTCTATGATCTGAACCAGTTCTGGGAGGTTCTTGAACAACTTCTACCTCTTGGCGGTCTGGATTCTGAACTATGTGCTGTGACTTTGTCCTCAGATCTGCCAATAGTAGTTGATTTATGAGAAGTATATTTGTTACACTTGTCACTACTGTTGTTTTTTCATTATTAGTTTTACTATTGTTATTTATTCATTACTATCTATTTTGGATTATTACTATCTACTCACTTACCTTTTTATTTTTAATTATTTATTTATCTATTATACTACAGTAGAGTTCTTTACCTGTCTTGCAGATATCCTGTGTTTATGTATATTTTGCACTACGGTGATCCTGTTATTTTATGCAAATATATGTTTCAATACGATGTATGAATGCTATGACAACAAAGCTAGTTGACTTGCTTTTTGTTCTCAAGAGGGCTTTTAGCACTTAAAATGTAGCTAAGAGGACCATTTCTTGTCACTCATTGACATCTCTTATGTTGTTGTAGACTGCCGGACTTGGTTGGAATTTCATCTTTGTATTAACACAGTGTTTCTTTTGCTTGACTTACAGTTAATGAGGAGGAAGAGCTGTTCAATCAAAGAGTAGAGAAGATAATAGCTGTGGGAGCCGGAGTAGGGATTCTGATAGTGGGGATGCTGGGGTTGATTGTTTTCCTTAGCTGTTACCATAAGAGAAACTCTACCTTAGAACAAGAGAATGTTAATAGTGGTCATGTCTCAAAAGATCATGAAATAGAAAATGTATCTAACAAACCAGAAGGAGCATGAGGGTCATGTCTCAGCCAGGGTTCATATCCATGTTTTGCGTCATCTTTGTTAATTTTTGAATCTTTTGTTTTTATTAATTTTATTTGTGCTTTAAAGCCCTGGTTATGTGACTTGAGTTTTGTGGGTGGTTCCCGAAGAGGTGGAGCCAACTGCCAATCACCTCCAGGAACTGCCCTCCACCTTATAAATCAAGAGGGTCTCCCACATTTCTTGGAGGCTCATTGTGAATGTATGAGGTGGAACCACCTGCCAATCATCTCCAGGAACTGCCCTCCACCCTATAAATCAAAAGGGTCTCCCACAGTTCTTGGAAGCTCATTGTGAATGTATTTTGGAGTGGTAAGTTCTTGAGTTTTGCTGTGCTTTGATTTGATTTGTTGACCTTCTGTTCTGTTTTTTTTACTAGATTCTGGATTATTGTTTTGGGTCTTTGTTTATTTCGAGATTTGCCTTTATAAGGCATTATATGCCATTGTGCTCTTCGGAGCTCACAGTCTCAGAGTGTTTCAGAGACTTTTTTCTTGTGAAGAATAAATGTTTTTATATAGCAAAACTCTTTGGTTGCCCTTGTTACAAGGCAGGCTTGATGATATTCTCCTCTAGTGAGCATTTTTTCGACTATGTACTTTGGAAATATTTAATGCTTGGGACTCCAGTCAATAAAAATAGATTTGTCTGACAATCCGCCCATACTCACTCTACTTGTTCAGTTTGAGTTAAACCTGAAGAGAAAATGTGTGTATTTTTTTGTATTTACTGATTACATGTAATTTGACAATGGATAAAGGGTAATAAAACAAAGAATGAGTTGGTTATAAACTCTTCGATTAGCACCGATAAACAATCAAGAGATGTGCAGCTGGAAGCAATTTCTGGGAGTGGCACTAATAAATGGCTACACGATGTGCTGTCTACTACTCTTAAAAAAAATTAAATGTCTTGGACCCGACAGTATTCTGAGGATTGCATACAATTTGATTTCATCAAGGGTGCTGATGACAAACCATTATGTGTTATTTGTTATGCAATATTTTCGAACAAGTCAATGAGACCTTCAAAGTTGAAGCAGCACTTGGAATTGAAAACATCCAACTATTCTAATAAGCCAATAGATTTATTTATAAATAGAAAGAGAGAATTGATAGCTACCAAGAAGACTATGTTTTCGGATATTTCTCAAGGCACTCAGTCTGAAAATTTTCTAATGGCTTCATATGAAATATCAAAACTAATTGTTGAAACTGGTTATCCTCACACATTTGCAGAAAAATTAATAATTCTAACAATGAAAATGTTAGCATCCTGAATATGTGATAAAAAAACAGTAGAACCAAGTAAATATGCTGATGCTATCAAATAACACAGTGAAACGAAGAATCGTGGAGATGGCAGAATATATCAAAGAAACTGTCATAGGTCACTTAAAAAAGTGCAGTTGTTTTCTTTGCAAATCGATAAAAGTACAGATATATGGGATAATGCCAGTCTAATGTGTTTCGTGAGATACAATTCTGACAAACAACTCACGAAGAATTTTTCTTTTGCAAACCTTTGCCAACTAGAACAACAGCTGAAGAAAATTTTAATTTGATTGATAATTACATCAATCAAAATGACGTTAATTGGAAGAAATGTGTGGGAAGATCAAAAGTGTAGCATCACACTATGTGTGGGTGCATTGTGGTATTCACAGAGAATCATTAGCAATCAAAAAAAAATGCCTTTGCTTTTAACTGCAACTATGACACTGTGTAAAATTTATAAATTATATAAAATTGCGTCAGTTGAATTCAAGAATATTTTCTGCGTTGTGTAAAGAAATTGGGAGTGAACATGAACATCTTCTTTTACACTACGAGGTGTGATGGCCATCGAGAGGGAATGTTTTAAGAAGACTTATTGAAAGGAAGGAGGAAGTTTTAATGTTCTTAGATGATGTAATATTTGAATTTAAAGACAGTTTCCATGATATCAACTGGCTAATCAAGGTATGCTACCTGACATTTTAGATTTTTTGAATAATTTAAATCTGAAATTACAAGGTAATGTAACTGTATTTAATGTGCAAGAGAAGGTGGAAGTTGCAACAAAAAAACTAAATTTGTGGTCCCGATGTATGGAAGCAGGGAATTACAAAGCTTTTACAAAACTAACAGAATTACAAAAAGAGTATAATATAAATTCCATTTCGGATGAGATTTCAGTTGCTATCAAGGAACATCTGCTAGGACTGCATACGTCTGAAGGAATATTTTCCCCCAATCAACAGCAACAAAGCATGGATAAATAACCCTTTTACAGTGAGCACAGAATTGGAGACAGAATTGCCGGATTCAGATACTGAATCTATAATTGAACTGTTGTGTGATTTGGCACTCAAAAATAGCTTCAACAGAATACCATTGATTGATTTTTGGCTGTCTTGTTGTCAGTTGTAATAAGAAACAGCGTCACACTTCTCATTAATAAATTATTTGGCTTTTGTTTATGTAGTGAGAAGTCAAGCAAAATGACACCTTTTATTGGAGAGCTAAAAAGATGACAATATGCAGGCCCCTTCTTCAGGCAAGATGTAATTGATATTTGTAGTTTGATATTTTTTATTGTTTGTAAGAGTAAATGCTTCTTTATTATAATAATAATAAATTAAAATTCTATGGACATTCAAATCTGCTTTATTTTACCTCTAGGCCATAAAAATGTTTTAGTGGGTCACTAAAGGTTTGGGAAATGCCGAACTAGGGAGTTCCTAGCATTAAAGTCTCATGAAATACTCAAAATGCCCACTATAGGGGGTAAGACTGTTAAAACGCGTCTGGTCACACAAACGGCAATGAAAAATCTTTATACATCAAAAGGTTTATCATCCATAAAATGCTGGGTAAGAAAATAAGCTCCAAGGAGAACAAAAGACACAGAAGACAAAGCCAGCAAAAAGGCAATCCAACTAGCAATCACAGTCCCAATATACAATTAAAGAGGCAAAGCACAGAATTACACTAGGAAAAACTTCACAAGGAACTACAAGAGACTTTACAGGGGTGAGGGCAAGCAGTGATGGGCAGGTGAGGAACCACCCACAAGACTCATGGCAAATAACAAACAAACATGAAGGACATTAAAGAGCTACTGGGGGGAACATGGCTGAAACATGACAATTGCAGTCTTTAATGAAAGGATCAAAAATTAATCAAACATGAGGTGGTCCCCATCATTCAGAAGTTTCTGACTGTTGGAATTGACAAAAGTATTCAAAATCCAAGATTGTCTTTAGTGGTTTGCATTTTCTATTGAAATGTTTTATGTCACCTGTCAGCCTCCGATGTATTTCACTCCTTTCTGCTGTTATATGTTATGTCATTTTAAAATCAAATGTTTTAGCTTAATAAGGAGTTGTAATTGAAGTAATTAAATAACTAACAACCTTGAGAGTGTTTTGCCAATTATATTGAAAGATAAGCAGAAAGAAAATTTAATAAAAATCAAGTGCACTCTTCATATGCATTATTGTATTAAATATTGTTATACACTGCTGATAAATTAATGGAACACTTAAATCCCACATCAGATATCAAACAAAATATTCAAGTTGAAAGTCTTTATTGAGTAATACTGTGTAATTTGTTGAGAAAAAAATGATGTAACAATGATCAAAATCAATACATACTGAAAATTAATGTCACCACAGCTCCTAATGTGACTCAGTAATGATTGGCCCCCACATGCCTGTATGTTCTCCGACAATGTCTGGGCTTGCTCTTGATGAGACGGGAGCTGGTGTCTTGGGGGATCTCCTCCCAGACCTGGGGCATCATGTATAATGGCGTGTGTAGAATTCACACTAAAAGGCAAAAACTGAAATGTGCCTACTCACAAAAAAATCCAGATGAATAAAACTGTGCGTATGCCAACTTCCATGCACATTCTCTGTATAAACACACGTGCAGACACCTACAGCCCCACCCTGACTCCTCCTAGAATTTTGCTTATTTTAATATGCAAATCAATATAAATATCTCCTTCTGTGTGTTTTGTTAAAAGACAATGGCAAAATCACATGGAAAAAAGAAGAATGAGAAGTGGAGGCAAAGATGTAAAATAATATAAGATATAAAAAATGTAGTTTTTGTTGGCTTAAGCAGTGGTATAAGCAAGAATCGGAAGTTATGGAGTGATACAGCATGGCGGAGATGCTTAAAAGTTCAAGTTCAGAAAGTCACACAGTTACTGATATAAAAAAGAAGTGGTCAGATATCAAAGTCAACATGAAAAGGTGAGTCGCAGCCCACTGTCTATTTATTATTTTTCAGACAATATTACAAAAGCTGACTCCTGTGCCAATAACACGATGGTGCTTCTCTGCAGAGTACATCTTCAGATATTGGCTGCACACACACCTCTGCTTGGGAAATCACTGGGTGACTGTGTGCTGACAGACGCTGTTCTGGAGTCACAAAATGCTATAGTGGATGCTGTAAGAGATGTGGCCAAATGAGCTAAGGAATATAAGGGCTGTACTATGTGATATATACCACAAATAAAATGAATTGGTTAAAAAATAAATACTGCATCTGATTACTTGTTTTTGCATTCTGTTAATTACATTCACAAAAAGTTGTAACACTGTCCAATTTGGCTGATCATTTGGTTGGTCAGGGTCAGGTTCATCATGCCACATCTCTTCAGGTATGGGAAAGCAGAGTGCTACATGCCTGCATAATGCAACACACTTTCTGTGGACTATAGAGCAGCACATTAATAAAGTGGAAATGCATTCTTGGAAGGCGCCTTTATAGTGTAGCATCTACACTGAGCGACATAACGGATTGATTATCTTCTCTTTACATGGCTATCTGAGGTGACTCGCTATCTTTAAAATTGGCTTTTGTCGCACTAGAAGAATTGTTCTTGCTTTATAGTAATTCCGGACCAAAGTGTGTGTATATATTTATTTACTTAGTTATCTACAGATTTACAGGTATGTATTTATTTAAAGAGCTTCTGTAAAAAGGCAAATAAATAAATAAAATTCTAAAGTTCTAATCAGGTGGAAGCATTGCCCGATAGTCATGGTCAGTAAAAAAGACTCCCAGATGCACACACCGTGGTGTAATGAGCCAGTGGTTAAACGTACTTCAATATTGCACCTCCAGGAGGGGATGAAGACCACTTTCCTATCATCCTCTTTTTCACAACAGCTTTCAGTGTGTCTAGGGAGATGGCACAGACTTTCCCTAATAAGATTTTTCAGGCATTGTTGTTCTTTTGAGCTTGCTTTACCAGGAGACCACAGCGTAGAGCACCACATTGGCTACTATGGACTGGTAGAACATTTTCAGCAGCTTGCTGCACACATCAAAAGACCAGAGTCTGCTTAGCAAGTCCAGTCTGGTCTGGACTTTTTGTCCAGTACCACAGTGTTGTCAGGCCAGTCCAGTTTGTTGTTTACGTGGACCCCCAGGTACTCGTAACTCAGTATCACTTCCATGAACCCCTCCTCCCCCATATAGTGACTGGTCTCAGAGGCTTCTTGGCACGTTGGAAGTCCACTACCAGTTTTTTTGTCCCGCTGACGTTGAGTTACAGGTTGTTGCTCCTGTACCACAAGACAGATTCCACAACCTCCCTGTACTCGACTCACCTCCATTATTAATTAATCAGATCCCACGATTGACACTGTATGACCCTGAGAAAGTCTCTTCACCTGCCTTTGCTCTAATTGGGAAAACAAAAGAGATGGAACCAATTTTCTCTGAAATGTTGTAAATTGTCTTGGATAAGACATCATGCAAGTAATAATAATCAAATTATTAGGACATTGAAGCTGTAAATTTGAAAATGCTATACACAGTTGTCCATTAGGAAACATTCTTGTATTGGAATAAAATTTCTACTTTTCAAAATTACTTGGTTTTTGTTGATGGTCATTGCAAAACACAGTTTTTTTTAAATGTGCATTCTTTTCAATTGATACAGGTAATATCAGTAGGAATAATGTGTTTTTAACCTGCTCTTGTGCCCCAGTCCTGGAGCCCTCCACAAATGTCACTGCATCCCACTCTGCAGTTCTGACCACGGAAAACATTAATCCCTCCAGTCCACTCCAATTTTCCTGCCTTGGTGCATCCCTTGTTCTTGGAAAAAGTTCCACCTTAGAATCCTCCTCCTCTTGTGGTCCATTTGCCACAGCTTCACTTCTTTCTTCATGGTGACAGTCCGTTCCATGCTGCTCACCACTATTTTGTCCAGTGTCCCCCTGAAGTTTCTGGATGCCAACATTTGCTTATGTTATGTCCACCCAGCCTCACACTGTTGACCAGGGGTTATTAATAGCATGCTTATAATGCAGAGGTAAAGGGTTACTTATTACCATTATCAGAAGTTTAAAATTTGTATTTGTTTACACCATTCACTCAGGTACAGTATTTCTTCTTTGATCTCTGATGAACTTTCTTTTTCCATTTCAGAAAGTGGTCACATGACCTTTTTCCATCCTCCCTATTGGCTAGTGGTGCTATTTGTGTGGCCCATCAGTCACTTCTGCTACATGCTTTAATTGCATAAAGTTCATTCTCAGTGCAGCATAGTACATATACATAGCATAATATTAATAAATATTAAAAAAATATATTGACAAAAAATGTGTTGGCTAGTTTTCTTTTTTCTTTAACGTCACCAGATTGTAATCAAATCCGTCAAAGCATTTTTGAGATTTTGTGGTAGTTTTTCTGTTGTGTGTGTGTGGGGGGGGTCATGACCTTAAGAATGGAGCTTCTAGTAGTTCCCAACTGAACTCCAACCAAAGGTGCTTGAGAAAATACAAAAAGGAATGTCTTTTATTGCCAAACTTTATTGTTCAAGTGCAAAACCACATGCCCAATAAAAGTTAAATGTCATGCAAAACATGTGTCCACTTCCTCTCTGTTGAAAAAAGTCAAAAGTTCAATAAACACTCAAAACAGAAAACTAGGAACTATTTACAATATCTACAAGTTCAGAACACTGTGCTCCTTAAGACAAGAAAGAACAAAAAAAAACAATAAACTAAAAGGTTTCTTACTTAATCCAAAGCATGAAAACCTTATTTCACAGATGAAATCAAAAATTAAAAAAAAAAGATGTACAAGGTTCCTTGCAAACGTCACACGCACGGACGTCTGGCTCCTCTCTCTTTCCTCAGCGATAACCTCCACTCTATTAACTCACTATCTGTATTGCCAACTACTGACTCTACAACCCTGATCTGGCACCAAGACAGATGACCTCTAGTGTCCACTCCACTCCTTTTATATGGCCATATGTTCCTTAGCAGCCAATCGCAGGTGGCACTCCAGAGTATCAGCCTATCCCAATTTACTTAGCACTGCTAACCATGTCTATGTATTATGACCTCCCAAAAACTACTGTTTAACTTCATATTATTTTCATGCATGCACTCCCACTATACCTGCTGCACTACCTCCAATGGGCCCCTGCTGTTTCTTGCACGTAAGCCAGCTTCTTTTTACATGCAGCTCAATGTCATGGTGGCTACTTGGCAGAGATGACCGCCACATACCTGCTGTCTTGCATTAAGGCTAGCCACCCCGAAATGTTTACTACTAGGACCTGTGGTTGGTATCATTTTTACCGCCACACTCAGATGCTGCAACGCACTCAGAGCATCTAGTGCACCAACTCTTGTGTTGTAATGAAGGACAGAAAAAGGGTTAGTGCATTGTTGTAATTATTTACATGGGAACATGCTGGCTATAAATATTTCTGCTCATGCCAGCTGCTTTTCTTTGGTGCAGCGCTAAGGAATTAGAGCATGGGGGTTGTTTATCCCTAAATATAGATTTATCAAAATGTCCTTTCTTAGCAAATACCAACTGCCTGAGATGGATCATCCCACCAAATTTTTACTTTTTAGTTAAACAGTGTGACAGATTGGGTCTGCTATTGCTCCCTTGAACCCTTGTCCAAGATGTCAGACACGATATAAAAGTCCAATAATCAACTTTATTTAAACTGCACAGTGCACAAAGCACCCTACTCTCCACAATACTCATAAATACAATAACAAATCACTAACAATAATTCCTCCACTCCCAGACACGTTGCCACCCTTCCACCCAGCTCAGCTCGCCATCTGGGAGTTCCCAGAGTCCTTTTATTATCCCTGACCTGGAAGTGTTCCATTCTCCAGTTCATGTGATCTCCTATCACCAGGGCCAGATTTAGACTTGATAATGCCCTAAGTTATTTGAGACATTGGGCCCTTTATGTCCAGATATTCTATGTAAGTGCCAAATATAATTTGTTTTTGGGGCCCCCAAGAAGGCGGGGGCCCTAAGCTATAGCTTGTATAGCTTATACGTAAATCCTGCACTACCTATCACTTCTGGATCAGATCAAAAGTCCTTTTCTTCACCCCGGAAGCACGTCATTCCCCCTTGTCCATGTGACTCGGATGTACTTCTGGGGCGAAAGGCAAATACTCGTTGTTCCTCCTGGCAGATTCTTCTAGCGGCCCCCATGGTATCCAGCAGAGCTGTGCATAAAGACTCCAATGTCCATGATGCCCTGCTGGTCTTCGGTGCACCTCCATACTGCAGGGAGGGCTCCACATGGCGGTGTGGGGGTATTGGCTGGGATGAACGGCCGGCCATATATCACAGTACTCCTCCTCCAGCGAAGAATTATACTGTAACTCGGAGCAGCCAGCCCCGCGAGGGAAGTCTTTCTCCAAGAGGAGTTTCTGGTCGAACCTTGGCTGATCCTTGTTTCACGTTCCCTGGAGAATCTAGGGGGAATATTAGTCCAATTCGACACCTGGTCCTCTGCTCTCCAAGGACAGTTTCGTCAAATGTGGCCTGACCGTCGGCATCCGTAGCACTGCCTCTGTCCTCCTGTTATTCTCCCCCTGCGGGACTGAAAACAATTAGGAAAAGTTAGCTCTGCCCCTTTTCTAGCTGAGGAGGAGACCCCCGCCACCTTTAAAGGTTCTACATCTTTTCTTTCTTTGTCAGGAGACCCCCATTTTACCTTTGGGATCTCCTGTTTGCTTTGTGGGTTTTCCACAGTCTGAGTCTCTCTATTTAATAAAGAGAGACCCTTTCCTGTCTGCACCCCTCTAGACTTATTTTTTAAACGGCTCGGGGTCTTCAGGGTCGAATCACTCCGAAAGACAGCACCATCCAGCTGCTCCAGATCGATCGTCCCTTACCCTGACCACTTGGTCAACATTCCGCACTCTTTTGTAGGGCACGCAGTGACTTGGCACCCGCTACTTATTAAATGCGGGCCTGGATCACACTGCCTCCTTATTTCATTATTTACGATACCGGTATTACTCACCTGTACTGCCACATCATATAACACGGGAGGCTCCCATCCGATTCGCTGCAGGTACTCATTTACCTTCAGGATGGACGCCTCAGCCGTTTCTCCCAGATCCCTGACAATCTTCTGAATCTCCGCCAGCATCTGAAAAATATCTTTTACGGGCTTGATCAATCTTTCAAGTTCCCGCATTTCAAAACCTTTAATTAATTCAGCCGGAGGTATACTCACTTCCTAGTTCGTGTTACCCTCCGGCTAAGAGCTAATGAACACGCCTGCTGTCGGCATGTGCTCTGATGGGTCTCGTGGAGGCTGCTGGGAATTGGAGTTCCTTTGGGAGGACCGGTCCACCATTTTTGGCTGACTGTGATCTGCCTGTGTCAATTTGTCGGCGGATCGATTAGTCATTTCCCGGCCCTTGTTACCTTTTTACGTGGTGAGCGGTGCTTCGCTCGCCTCCCCCTTCCCGTTCGGAATGTCCAAGTCTATCTCTTCGGATATGAAGGCGCAAACAGCGGGACGCGGACCTCCTCCTTCCCAGAAAACACCGGGGTTGATCACGCGTCCCTTGCCAGCAGCCTCCAGGTGATCATCTCCGAGGTACATGCATGGGACAAAGTGTGTTATTTTAAATGGATTATCGATGAAATTCCCGACACGTACCTCAGAGTGATCGTCTGTCCCTGGATGCTTCTCCGCACTTGTGAGACCGCTCCGTAACTCCTCCTGAGCGTCGGCCATTACGAGCGTGGCTCTTCCGCTGGCGTTGTTGCTCTGTTTGCCCTTCTTCTAAGATAAAAAAGTCCAATAATCGACTTTATTTAAACTGCACAGTGCACAAAGCACCCTACTCTCCATAATACTCATAAACACAATAACAAATCACTAACAATAAATCCTCCACTCCCAGACGCGTTGCCACCCTTCCACCCAGCTCAGCTCGCCGTCTGGGAGTTCCCAGAGTCCTTTTATTGTCCCTGACCCGGAAGTGTTCCAATCCCCAGTCCATGTGATCACCTATCACTTCCGGGTCAGATCAAAAGTCCTTTTCTTCACCCCGGAAACACGTCATTCCCCTTGTTCATGTGACTCAGACGTACTTCCGGGGCGTAAGGCAAATACTCGTTGTTCCTCCCTGCAGATTCTCCTACCGGCCCCCATGGTATCCAGCAGAGCTGTGCATTAAGACTCCAATGTCCATGATGCCCTACTGGTTGGTTTTCGGGGCACCACCATACTGCAGGGAGGGCTCCACATGGAGGCATGGGGGTATTGGTCGGGATGAACGGCCGGCCATCCATCACAACAGGAAATAGATTTGTGTTTATGAGTGAGTGAGTAAGTGAGTGAATGTAGGGGTGAGTCAATTTTGCAGTATATGTAAAAATATATAGATTACATCGACATAGGAGCAAGAAAAGCAGACATGCTAAAGATGATTACAGACAGTCCCCCGAGTTAATAATGTCCGACTTCAGGACAACTCATATTTATGAATGGATTGCCTATTATATTAAAAAATTTAGTTAAATAGAATGGTTTGTAATAATGAATGCAAGCACTACATTGTGATGCTCATAACAACACTGTGCAGCTTATGCGCAGGTGGACAGCGAATAGTATGTACCGGTGAGAAGTGACTATTAAGGGGTGTGCTGACAATAATTATAACAAACAGTACAGTGGGGGTCATACTGTGTTTGATGTGTTTAATTTAATTTTTTATCTCACTGTTCACACATCCTCACAGCTTAGCATCCATTTTAATCTTGTTAATATTCCCACATAAACAATGCAATCTGCTTCCGCTTAACAGGCTTCTTCTTTTGGTTTGTACATTTGACATTTTAACAAGTTTTGTGTTCACTGTGAACTGAAGCATCTCAGTCTATGCTGCACACCGAGCTGGGCAGACAAATGCAAGTTTAACGTGCGCTCCTGTTGCCCTCTATTGGAGCATTTCAGCATATGTGCCACATCCTGAAATGTCACTGTGGCTGCACATTTTGCTTTAATTTCCTAATTAAAATGTTTTTATTTACTACTAAAGCCAATTGATTTTTAGGCTTAGTTTTAGTTACCTTGCTTGATATAATTCAGAAATATTAATTGCCTGTTTTGGTTTTTAACACTAGAATTACCAGAGCTCTCAGCTCATGCCTTGATTGAGTATCTGGAAGTGAAGTGGAGTTTTAGAGTGAAATAATAGATTGTTATTTGGAACTACGCATTTCATGTCTGTTCCGTTTCTACAGTAATCTGTGTCAACACATTGTTAAAACAGAAACGTTTTTATATTCTAGTAGTAGATGACAAAATGTTGGCATAAACTATATAATGTATGAAGCCTGAAGTCCAAATAGCAAAGAAACATTTTCACAAGAATAACACAATTGCACTTTTATTCAAAACTGGTGTCAATGTCGCATGTTAAGGCGGCTTTTTCTTTCTGCAGTTATATGTTTGAATAAAAGTGCAATTGTGTTATTCTTGTGAAAATGTTTCTTTGCTATTTGGACTTCAGGCTTCATACATTATATAGTTTATGCCTACATTTTGTCATCTACTACTAGAATATAAAAAAAGTTTCTGTTTTAACAATGTGTTGACACAGATTACTGTAGAAACGGAACAGACATGAAATGCGTGTGTTCCAAACAACGATCTATTATTTCCACTCTAAAACTCCACTTCACTCCCAGATACTCAATCAAGGCATGAGCTGAGAGAAGTTCGTGCACGTTCTAAATTGGTGGGGGGATGGAATAGCCGGCTGCTCCAAGCTTCTCTTTATCAGCACATTTAGAGAACAAAGGACGCTGGCGGAGAGGTGTGAAGGGATTTAAGAAGCAGTTTAAGGTGGGACGGAATTACGAGTTTTTTCGTAGGCTCTGGTAATTCTAGTGTTAAACAGTTGCAAGAAACAATTGTGTAATTCAAAAGATATAAATTTCCATTTTTTCATTTTTATTGAATATATTTGGGTATACTATTGTAAGTCAGTTTATTTGATTTACTTGATACGACGTGTCACTTATGTTTTAATTGTACTGCTACGTGACCCAGGGCCATCTTAACAGCGTCATAGTCCCCCGGGCAAAGTAGATAAACAGCAAAACAGAAACCTGCATAGGCATTAGAAACATTGTGGGCCCCTATGCTCCTGGTGCCCCCAGCCAATGCCCAGAATGCTCATACATTAAGATGGCCCTGTGTGACTCACATTGTGTTTTATTATTATTCATCTAAATTGCTTTTTTGTGCGTCTCTCTGTCCTGTAGGATTGAGAACAAGTCGACCCTCATCCCTGAGAGAGAGAGCATGGCCAATGGGGTAAAACCTAAGTCTTGTAAACATACCCAAATTGATGAGTTTTATAAGCAATAGAGATGAATGGAGAAGAAAAAGAAATACGGAAATAACTGCTTCCTCGTTGCTTTAAAAGCTTATCTAAAATATTATTGATTGGATCCTGCCATGTTTTGAAAAAAATCTGTACAGATCCTCTAACTGAGTATTTGATTTCTTCCAATTTCAGGTAGTATAAAACATCGATTTCCCACTGACTGAAAAGAGGAGAGTTAGGATTCTTCCAGCTTAGCAAAATATGTCTGAGTGTCAAAAGTGTGGTGAATGCAATCACAGTTTGTTTGTCCTCCTGCACTTTAAACCCATCTGGAAGAACCCCAAACACAGCTGTTAATGGGTTAGGAGGGACTGTGAGATCAAGGCTGTCTGAAAGGTAATTAAAATTTTGGTCCAGAATGATTTTAATTTAGTGCAGAACCCCAACATGTGACCCAGTGAGGCAGGGTCTTGATTGCAGCGTTCGCAGGTTGGACCCTGCCCTGGAAACATTTTGGAGAGTTTTAGGCGAGACAGATGTGCTCAATATATATAATTTTGAGTTGAATAATTGTATGCTTTGTGCATATGGAGCTCAAGTGAATTCTCTGCATTGCTATTTTCCACTCCTTTTCTGATATATTGATTAAAAGATCTTTTCCCCAGTGTCCTCTTGGATCTTTGAAAGGGAGGGACTGTAAAATAATTTTATATATTGCAGAGATGGTGTCTAAGTCCTTGAAATTGAGCAATATTTTTTCCAGCATGGACGAGGGTGCAAGATGAGGAAAATCGGGAAGGTTCTGTTTAACAAAGTTCCTAATTTGAAGATAGTGAAAGAAATGTGTAGCTGAAATGTTACATTTGGAATGTAATTATTCATAGGATGCAAAGATCTTGTCTATATAAAGATATCTAAGCAAGTTAATCCCAAATTTTTTCCAGATATTAAAAACTGAATATGTTTGCAAAGGTTGAAAGAGGTGGTTCTCTTGCAGAGGTGCCACAGATAAAAGCTTCTCCATCTTAAAATGCTTTCTACATTGGTTCCATATTCTGAGTGAGTGAAGCACAATTGGGTTATCCTGTCCTGTGCTATTTCTTTATGGTTTTTAATCTATTTTTTTTCTGTTTTACAATGTACAGTATTTACATGGTTATCAATATATTTGTCCATTGAACTGCTTCTTTCATTACAGCAATTGTAGCTTGTGTTAAAGTGATAATATCATTTTCACTGTATTAAATAGTTTCTTTTTTCTTTCTTTCTTTGCTAAATATTTCACAATTTGTAGACTTGTTTATTGACTTAATTCTTGCTCTAATTGTCTTCCTGCTAATTCTGTATTGTTGTTTTCTTAACCAGCAGTCAGTTAATAATGAGGTGCAAATGACAAAGAAGCTCCCCAAGCTCTCCACCTAACATGCCTCCATTTAAACCTGTGCGTGTACATCACAAAGTATCTGTGTGACAACTTTGACAATCTTACAGGAGAATTCTGATGATATATGGAGATGGCTTACTGGTTAGCTAAACAAACGAGTGACACACAGACTGAATGGCCTCTTTTCATTTGTCAAATGTCTGATATTCTTATCTGATGCAGCAGTTCCCAAACTCAGTCCTGTGGGAAGCCCCCTGCCCCCCCAGATTGACAATCAGTAATAATAATTATTAATAATTGATCTCATTTCATTAGCTGGCTTTATTTTCTCTTCTCTTATTCGACATACAGTAAAGCACAGCAGTGTTGTTTTTACACATATGACATTTTGAGATAATCCTAATTTGCTATTGCTTTAAATGTCTGACTCATTTGTATTTTTTGTATTATCTTGTTCTTTTACTGTTTAGTTTGCTCCCTTTATTGTGGCCTAATAATGACGAAAGGCGTCAGAGCCACTAAAGAGTAAATAAAGGGATAAATAACCAGAACAGCTAGAAAAGCAGAATAAACATCAGGATGAAAGTATTTAAAAGTAACTAACAAAAATGACATTATCCCCATAAAATGTCTTAGCACATTTCAATAAACATTTACCAAGCTCAGTTTTAAAATTTCTACATTGAATAGAGCTGGGAAATAAGTACCCCATTAATTAGGTTAGGGTAGGCGTCCAATTAGAAACAAATGTTGGCTGGCACAAAAAGGGGTCCCTGGGACCAAGTTTGGGGGCCAGTGTTCTAATAAGATGTTCTGAAATAAATAAATGAGGGAGAAGGGAAAGATCAAGAAGTATAAATCTGTTCTGGGCCACAAAAAACATGAAGAACATTCTCAGATAATGAAAAATCTGCAATATACAGTGTAGGTAATACTTTTAAATGCTTCTATAGTGATAAAGATTTGTCTTGAAAAAATTAACACACAAACAAGCCATAAAATGAAATACCAAGTGTCATTACCTCGCAGTGCATGACTTCTAATTATTTAACTGGTTGGAATGAAAATCTGCAGCCATTGCAGCCCTCCAGAATCACTGTTGAGTACCCCTGGTTTACAGTCACTGAGAGTGGGGTTTATGCAGGACCTACTCAGGGGATTTTTATTCTCAATCCCAGTGGGCTTTTTTTGTATTCCATTCCCTGTGTCTTAATTAGCAGCTAGTTATTGCAGCTTAGTTTTTGGCCTTTGTAGTTTTTTTCACTTGTTTGTTAACATTATGATTCTCTTTGCTACAGCAGCCATATCATATGTGCTTCCGAACAGGTCATCCACCTGAAGCTAAGCATGTTCAGGCCTCAGCCAGTACTTGGATGGAAGACCGTCTAGAAAAAGCTTCAGTTGCTGCTGGAAGAAGGTGTTGGTGAGGCCAGGAGGGGTCACTTACCTGTGGTGTATGCAAGGATCCCAGTGCAGTGACACTGTGCTGAAAAAAATGGCATGAGTTGTAAAACCAAAGTCAACACACTCTGTGGTCATCAAAGATCCATGGGCATCCTTTGAAAAGAGTAGATAGTATCCCAATGTCCATGCTAAATCCCCATCTTGACCTTATGCATTCTGACCCCTAATCATCTCCTGTCTAGCGCTCTCATAACTTCACTATCCGACAGCTAATGTGTGGTGAGAGTACTGGAGCAAGAATGGCTGCCTTCACATCATTCAGCTGGTGTTGCACATTGGTTGGTTTTTATGTTGTTGTTTCATATTATCTTTATATTTATATGTAAATATGTATTACCAGTAACGGCAGACTGCACGATAACGTGCAGTGAATACATATGACTTACAGTTTTCATCCTCTTTCTCTGTACATTTAGCATTCGTTTGCTCAGAAGCTGATGCACTTGCTGCTTCCTGAGCAGCTTGTTTTCTCCACCCTAGTGGCCCACTTCTTCTCTTCTTCTGTAGGTATTGTAAAATATGCAACAAGAGACAACATAAATGTTTGGGGTTTCCGGCCCCGTATATTGCAGAGAAATCCACAATCAAAAACAGGTCAAATTATATAAACAAAACAGTTCATATGCGTGACGCCATACTAGGTGTCGGCGGCCATTTTATAAGGGAGGAGCCGGAAGTGGAGGAATGCTGGGAAAGAACCGTGAGGGAGGATGGGGCTGATGATGTCAGGAAAGATGGCGGAGGAAGGGCGGAAGTAGCGTACTGTGGGAATGAGGCTTATGGTGGCGGAGCGTCTTTGTTCCTGGAAGAAAGCAAAGGAGAAAGGTTAGTACCCCGCCACTCCCTGCCGGCGAACGACTTCCGAAGCGTGTTCAGGTCCATCCGCGGTCTCCTATTCGCGTGTGCGTGACAGTATATTTTGGGTTAAAACTGATTGTCAGTTTTTGTGTTCCAATTACTTAGTATGTTTTTCTTAATTTTTCACTTAAGCTAGCACTTAAGTGTTCAATCTGCATCAAGAATGATTTAAGATATGAAAAGGTAGGGGAAGTGATGGTGAAGGTGGTAGGGATGAGAACGGCACCCATACCCATGCACCGCACAGCCACCCTGCTGCCAAAAGTTGATTCTACAGTAAAATAAAATAAAAATAAAAAGAGTAATAAAAATCATCACCCTAAAACCAGACAGTAGAGGTCACATAGTATATGTGTACCAAATTTCAGGTCAATAGGTAAAACGGTTCGCGAGCTACAGGTAATTTAAAATCCTGGACAGACAAGCGGACAGCCATGGTAGCGTATTATATAAGAAGATTTGTATTCAAAGTCTTACAAATAAAACAATACTCACCAAATAGGACTCTTCAGACTATGCACCTCATAGGCTGAGTTTCCAGCATGTGTCCAAAGTAAAAGTAGGCTTTACCAATACAACATTAATACTCATGATTGTAGAATAAAAGATCATACATAGTTGACAATAAATTGCAATTTATTAACCAGACAATTAAAAATTATACAGAGTAACAAAAATAGTATGATTACATTAATACAGGTGCCTGCGGTGGGCTGGCGCCTTGTCCAGGGTTTATTTCCTGCCTTGTGCCCTGTGTTGCCTGGGATTGGCTCCAGCAGACCCCGGTGACTCTGTGTTAGGATATAGCGGGTTAGATAATGGATGGATGGATGGATATTAATACAGCACGTGGTAAATAATGGTTAAGAACACAGACATGCTCTGTGAGACTGCACTAGAATCTTCCAAAATGACTATTGGTTCACAGTCTCCTTATATTCTGTTGTACAGTCCAAGGGAGGTTACTGGAGCAGTTTGGAGCACCAACTGACAACAAAGACAGTGATACAATTACTAAACAGATCAATAGATACCAGATGGAATAAGGGGTGATCCTCTGACTCCAGGGAATGTGCAGCTTATATAAGAGACTTTGCTTTGATGTCAGAATACATTAAAACAGGTCTTTACCTTTGGCTTATCTTCTGAGAAATGGAATTTGAGCACAAACAAACTGATCTACATCATCAGCAGTTAATAAATTATTTTGCAAAGTAACCAATAAATGCATGTCTGGTTAACCCTGTTTTTGAAATTCGATTGTGTAAATGTATGCTCTGATTTGACTGAACACAGTTTTGAGTTCTTTCAATAAAACTAAGACTTTCTGATAAAACAATCTACTTAACAAAGTTGGAATATCCAGAGCCGAAGTAGCCGGCGGCATTGTTCTCAAGAATCAACGGATTCTTGCCACTGTGGATTGCACATCATTGAATAAATAAATCTGGCCGACCAATAGTTTGGGATATTGGCATTGCGTCATTATACCAGGTTTCCTTTAAGCGTTCAGCTCCATGGTATAATTCAGAGCTACGAAAGCAACCGGCCGATGCCTTGAGAGAATGTCACGCAAGACTGGCCTTACTGTTCACATCCAGGCTTTCTCTGACCATCAAAGGGCTTACAGGGATGCACTAACTGCAGCCAAGAGCACACATTAGGCAGAGTAATAGAAAGTGGGCATGATAATCCAAGGCTTTTGTTCTCTGTAGTTAATAAACTACCTGCATCTTGCCCAATTACCTCCCCTACTGAAGTCTGTGAAAAATTCCTCCACTTTTCCAACAATTAAATTAAAGGTCTAAATAATTCAATTAACATAAATTCATCATCCATTTATGTCTTTCCCTGTCTTCCCACTCCATACAGTTCCTTTTCTAAATTTTCACCAGTCACATCAGTATTTGTTAATAACCTGCTTTGTAAGAAGAGGCCAACTACTTGTGTACTGGACCCCATCCCCACCACACTTCCCAAATCCTGCCTTCATGCCATATTCCCGACTGTTACAACAATAATCATTACATCCCTCGACACGGGGTTTGTGCCAGCCACTTTTAAAATCACTTCTGTAACCCCCATATTAAAAAAAGTCTGGTCTTGATGGTGACGATCGTAACAATTTTCGGCCTATTTTCCACTTAACTTTTCTATCAAAAGTTCTTCAGCATGTTGTAGCCTCCCAGCTCACCAATTACTTAACCTCTAATAATTTGATGTAACCCATTCAGTCAGGTTTCAGGGTGCAGCACAGCTGTGAAACTGCTCTTCTTTGGGTAACCATTGATTTGCTTATGGCAGCAGATTCTGGACAAACCAACATATTAATTTTGTTAGACATTAGTGCAGCATTTGACACTGTTAGACATGACATTATACTGTCCAGAATGGAGAACATGCTGGGTATCTCTGGCACTGCTCTCCAGTGTTCAAATTCTATCTGACCGATAGGCATGAGTTTGTTAGTCTTGGCAACTGCAGATCCAGCTCAGCACACAAGGAGTTCCCCAGGGCTCTGTCCTCTACCCTCTTCCCTTCTTTATTTGAATGCTTCACCTTGACCATATTATTCATAGCTATGGACTGGGTTATCATTTTTATGCAGATGACACTCAACTCTATTTCAGTGTCAAAAGTGCAACTTCATCAGAGTTTTCTTCACTCACAATTTGCCTCAGTGAAATTAAAACCTGAATAGAGCAGAACTTTTTAAAGTTAAATTGCAACAAAACTGAACTCCTGCAAATTGGCACTAAAGCGCTACTTAAGAAAATGAGCTCCTTTTCACTCACTCTTGATGGTGATCTCATCAGACCTTCTTCTGATGCAAGAAAGCTGGGTGTCATTTTTGATTCCTCCCTTTCTTATTACACCCACATAAACCACATTAAGAAACTTTCTTACTTTCACCTCTATAGCATATCCTGTGTTCGCTCATTCCTCTCCTTTTCTAATGCTGAGAAACTTGTCCATGCTTTTATCACATCCCGTATCAATTATTGTAAATCGCTGCTGGCAGGTGCCCCGTCTAATCTTATATCACAGCTCCAGTTGATTCAAAACTCTGCTGCAAGAGTCCTAACATGAACCAGCAACAGCGAATACATCACACCCATCCTGCTTCACCTTCACTGGCTCCCTGTGTCTTACAGGATTGAATATTAAATTCTATTAACAACTTACAAAGCATTAAATGGCCTTGCACCAAACTACATCAGTGACCTTCTAAATCACTATGCTCCTGTTCACCTACTAAGGTCCTCTGATTCTGGTAATCTTATTGTGCCTCACACTAGCCTGCACTCTATGGGTGACAGGGCCTTCAGCTCCATAGCACCCAGACTTTGGAATGACATCCCGAAATTAATTAGATCAGCCGACTCCATTCAATCTTTTACAAAACAACTTAAAACCCATCTGTTTAGGAAGGCTTTTAACTTAACTTAACATTCTGACCTTTCTTTTAGTTTACCTCTCTGTCCAGGTGCTCAGGATAAGTTGTATGTCTGTTATATTACAAATTAGGTTATTTGTTAGGCTTAGTATTTTACTCTGGTTTATTATCCTTTTTTCTATTTAATGCTTTGTTATCTGTTTCATTGTTCTATTCAGGAAACATTTGTATCCAATGTTACATATACCCTGTTTGGTTTTTTTTTGTTCTGAGACTCTGTGAAGCACCTTGAGCATGGGAAAATAAATAAAATGTATTATTATCTATACTAATAAAAGTCAAAGCCCTCACTGACTGACTGACTGACTGACTGACTGACTGACTGATTGACTGACTGACTGACTCACTCACTCACTCACTCACTCACTCACTCACTCACTCACTCACTCACTCATCACTAATCCTCCAACTTCCCGTGTAGGTGGTAGGCTGAAATTTGGCAGGCTCATTGCTTACAGTTTACGTACATATACCCATATAAGGCCGTCCTTCATCAGATATCCTATAGACACACTGCCGCGAAATATTCGCGAGTGAAGGATTGTGCTTACAATTGAGAAGGCAGCAAAAGAATATGAAACGAGTGACGGATACAAGCATATTCATAAGTGCAGCTACTGCGGAAACAAAGCACGGTGTAAACCTTAAGTTTAAATTAAGTTCATAGACATGCTGCCGCTGGTGTTTGACATGCCTACGACGAATACGATATTCACGAAATACAAGTTTAATGAGAAGACTCAGAGTATAAACGAGACTTTTGATCACTTTGTAGCACAGTTAAAATTGCTGTAACAGAGTTAAAATTGCTGATGAAGGACTGCGCTTATGCAAACAAATAGGAAAGCAGTGTGTAAAGCTTAACTTTAAATTAGGTTCATAGACACGCTGCCGCTGCTGTTTGTCATACCTAAGACGAATACGATATTCGCGAGATAGATCTTACTAGATAGTACAAGCACAGCTGAGAAGCTTCGATGCATGTACTCTGAGCAGCTCACGTGAACTGACTTTGTTCTGGCTTTAATTACTGTGAAATAAACAGACATAAACTGGAAGCGTGAGTCTGCGCCTTTTAATAATCTCGAGAGAGAGAGACATGGTGGCAGCGTAGGTGACGGAACTGCACCGAAAGTCATGCCAGTTTGCTGTTAAAATTTCAGGACGTAGAGACACTCGCACGAAAGGAAAATGGAGGGTCTTAGACCGCTGCTGACATTAAGCCTCGATGCTAAAGACCTGGCGAAGTCATGGAGAACATGGAAGGACGAGTTCAGATTATTCACAGAACTTGCAATGCTGGAGGCAGAGGAAAGCACTAAAGTCAGATTATTTCTGTTATCTTATTGGAGAGAGCGGCAGAGAATTGTGTCAGGCAGTGACTGGTGATGTAAGACCTGATGAGTTAACCATGAGCTTGATGATACATAAATTTGATGAACATTACAACCCGAAAATAAACGAAACTGTAGAGAGGTACAGATTTTTTTCAAGAAATCAGGCAAGGGGAGAAAATATAGACAACTACGTCACAGATCTGAGAGTGTTAGCAGGCACATGCAATTTCGGGGAGATTAAAAGTTCCCTTATACGTGACCGAATTGTGTGCGGAACCAGTGATGCAAGTTTAGATTGGTGCATACAAATATGCAGAGCCACAGAACTGTCGAAGGAGAACAGCAGAACAGTCACACGGGGTTCCCTATTCTATACTTCTCCCGGTGCGTCTCTCTAAACCCTCCGTGCGGGAACATTATCGTAAGGCTTAACAATCCTATTGTTACACCTTCTACGTGCACCCAACTGTCCTTATTACGGAGTCTTCCTTGCTTTACCGCTGGCTGCTTCTTTCCATTCACCTTCCCAGCTCTTTATTTAAACAGTTTTCCTTCTCACTTTTCCGCTCCTTCGCTGTCTTCTCCCTTTTTGTTCAAAATACGCACCTCCTAGCCTTTAGCGATTTGGGTAGTGAACATTTCGATGAATGAAACCTGTTATCTTTAAAACGGTTGACAAGCATGGAATGTAACTTGAACACAACACGTCCTCCAAATACGAACCTGATTGAAAGAAATAATGATAATCAAATCCTTGATGACAGCAATACTCATAACAGTCACAAAACAATTACATTGACAATCAGGTTATGTTATTTTTAAAATGTTTCCTTTTATTTTTCATAACATTACCTGCCTTCTCCCAGTATGTGGATTGTAACACTCGGGAAAACAGGACTATCGACCTACTGTATGCAAACGTTAAAGACGCATACAGCGCCACCCCGCTGCCTGCGCTTGGGAAAGCAGATCATAACCTGGTTCTGCTTCAGCCTCAATACAAACCAAGAGTGAGGGCGCTACCTACAACCACACAGGAAGTGGTCCCCTGAGGCAGAGCAGGCTCTGAGAGACTGCTTTGGAACTACAGACTGGGATATATTGCTGGGGTCACATAGTGAGAACATTGAAGAGGCTGTTGAATGCACAACTGATTACATCAACTTCTGTATGGACATTGTAGTTCCAGTAAGAACAGTACGCTGCTATGCTAACAACAAGCCATGGATTACAAGTGACATCAAGGGCCTTTTGAACCAGAAGAAAAGGGCTTTTAAAGGTGGTGATCAGCATGAGCTCAAGCGTGCAGAAGGAACTCGAGTCCAGCTCAGGGGGCGAAAGAGCAGTACAGGAGAAAGCTGGAGCAGAAGTTGCAGAACAATAGCATGAAGGAAGTGTGGGATGGGATGAAGATTATCACTGGCTGCAGCTCGAAGCGGGGTGCCACCATCGAGACAGACGTGGAGAGAGCAAACCAAATGAACAACTTCTTTAATAGGTTTGATCACTCTAACCCACTCTCACCTCGGAGTACTGCATCCTCCAACCATCCTTCTGCTGATACCAGCATAGGTGAGACATCCCCACCCACAATTACAGCAGCCCATGTGAGCAGAGAGCTGAAAAGACTTTGTGCCAGCAAAGCAGCGGGTCCAGATGGTGTATCGCCACGATTGCTGAAGGCCTGTGCGTTGGAACTGGGGAGTCCTCTACAGCATCTTCAACCTGAGCCTGGAACAGGGGAGAGTCCCAAGGCTTTGGAAAACATCTTGTATCCCCCTGTCCCAAAGGTATCACGTCCTAGTGAGCTGAATGACTTCCGGCCTGTTGCTCTGGCGTCACATCTGATGAAGACCATGGAGCGGCTGCTGCTTCACCACCTGAGGCCACAGGTCCGCCACGCCCTCGACCCTCTGCAGTTCGCATACCAGGAGAAGGTGGGAGCGGAGGATGCCATCATCTATATGCTACCCGATCCCTCTCCCACCTGGACAGAGGCAGTGGTGCTGTAAGAATTATGTTTTGGACTTCTCTAGCCCTTCAACACCATCCAACCTCTGCTCCTTAGAGACAAGCTGACTGAGATGGGAGTAGACTTACACCTGGTGGCATGGATTGTGGACTATCTTACAGACAGACCTCAATATGTGCGTCTTGGGAACTGCAGGTCTGACATTGTGTTCAGCAATACAGGGCGCCGGGGACTGTACTTTCTCGGTCCTGTTCAATCTATATACATCAGACTTCCAATATGACTCGAGTCCTGCCACGTGCAAAAGTTCGCTGATGACACTGCTATTGTGGGCTGCATCAGGAGTGGGCAGGAGGAGGAGTACAGGAAGCTAATCAAAGACTTTGTTAAATGGTGCGACTCAAACCACTTACACCTTAACACTAGCAAGACCAAGGAGCTGGTGGTGGATTTTAGGAGGTCTAGGCCCCTCATGGACCCTGTGATCATCAGAGGTGACTGTGTGCAGAGGGTGCAGACCTATAAATATCTGGGAGTGCAGCTGGATGACAAATTGGACTGGACTGCCAATACTGATGCTCTATGTAAGAAAGGTCAGAGCAGACTATACTTTCTGAGAAGGTTGGCATCCTTCAACATCTGCAGTAAGATGCTGCAGATGTTCTACCAGACGGTTGTGGCGAGTGCCCTCTTCTACGCGGGTGTGCTGGGGTGGCAGCATAAAGATGAAAGACGCCTCACGCCTGGACAAACTTGTTAAGAAGGCAGGCTCTATTGTAGGAGTAAAGTTGGACAGTTTAACATCTGTGGCAGAGCGGCGGGCTCTAAGCAAACTCCTGTCAATCATGAATAATCCACTGCATCCACTGAACAGTGTCATCTCCAGGCAGAGGAGTAGCTTCAGTGACAGACTTTTGTCACTGTCCTGCTCCACTGACAGACTGAGGAGATCGTTCCTCCCCCACACTATACGACTCTTCAATTCCACCCGGGGGAGTAAATGCTAACATTACTCAGTTATTGTCTGCTTTTTTTTTATTTTTCATTTTTTCATTTTTATTACTATTTAATTTAATATTGTTTCTTTGTATCAGTATACTGCTGCTGGATTATGTGAATTTCCCCTTGGGATTAATAAAGTATTTATCTATCTATCTATCTAATTTTGAACATGATTAATGAGACCTTGCATATGTTCCGTTCTAAGTTTTGCAAGATTAGATTTAATTAAGAGACGATTAGCTTCGACTTGTAGATATACATTAATAATGTAATGTTGTGATAAATGTTGAGATGACAGAAGTGGGTAAATACATTGGAATGTGTCGCTAATTTTGACCTGAAATATTGTGTGGTTGTTATTCATGTTTCTAAATTTGTGTGCTTCATATTGTACGACCATCTTATTTTGCCATCAGGGAAAAGCAAAGGAAAGAGTAAAGGATCGGCATGTGGAGATTTATTTGACAGAAATGATGAATCGTGCTTTGCTTTTGGATATACACAAATATCTACTCTGTCTTTGATATCTCCATCTTTCAAAACTATTATCGTTGACAATTCGTCACATGTTGGTTTATTATAAATGCGACAGTGATCTTTTGGAATCATATAGAAATCCAAGAAAATTTCTTTGTCTGTGTTTTGCAGATAAATTGATTTTTGATGTATGGATTTGTATCCAGGTTTCCTCCGGGCGCTCCGGTTTCCTCCCACAATCCAAAGACATGCAGGTTGGGTGGATTGGCGATTCTAAATTGGCCCTAGTGTGTGCTTGGTGTGTGGGTGTGTTTGTGTGTGTCCTGCGGTGGGTTGGCACCCTGCCCAGGATTGGTTCCTGCCTTGTGCCCTGTGTTGGCTGGGATTGGCTCCAGCAGACCCCCGTGACCCTGTATTCGGATTCAGCGGGTTAGAAAATGGATGGATGGATTTGTATCCATTATTGGGTGTATAATTTCTAATATATCCAAAAGTTTAACTCTTTTGATTCTATGTTGCATCGCTTCTCTGTGATCATAAATATAAACCAGACTGAATTGTGATTTATTTGCAGTTAAACTTGTCATAGCTTTAATTGTTACTGGACCACAGATTCTCATAGCTTATGGTACATTATTATGTAAATCTACATTTTGTGCATTGAATGATGTGAATGCAAACAAATTACTGTAGACTCCAATATTTTGCCTGTAGTGTTTGTTGATTTCACGTTCACCAAACAACAAATCTTTTAATTCTCGCAGATACGCCTCTTCATTGGTAAGAAACACTACTTTTCCCTATTTTGTAGGCTGTGGCAGTGCTCATCCTGTTTCTCCTTGTCCAAAGGAGCAGATACTGGTCAGTCCTGCTGATGGGTTAAGGACCTTCTATGGTCCTGTCCAGCTCTCCTAGAGTAACTGCCTGTCCACTGGAATCTCCTCCATGCCCTTGAGACTGTGCTGGGAGACAAAGCAAACCTTCTGGCAATGGCATGTATTGATATGACTGCCATCCTGGAGAAGTTGTACTACCTGTTCCACCAAACTCTGTAGGGTCCAGGTATGGCCTCATGCTACCAGTAGTGACACTGACTGTAGCCAAATGCAAAACGAGTGACAAAACAGATGAGGAGGGAAAAAGTGGCCTTCACCTGGTAAACTTTTCATTCCTATTTTGGGGGTCATCTCATTGTTGCCCCTCTAGTGCACCAAAGCAGCTGAGACTGATTAACAACCCCCTCTGCTACTTAGCTGACCAGATCAATAGCCCAGGAGTTTCATTAACTTGATGCTATACTCTCATTAAAAATTGTTCCTTTAATTTTTTGAGCAGTATATACATACAGTATCCTATAGAAAACTACATTGATGTAAACCAGTTTTTTAGTATAAACCTAAGACAAATGAGAATAAATTAATGCCTTATCAGAAATATCATTGCCAAAATAAATTCCTAGCTATTCATATTGAATTATTTAATGGTTAAGGCTAGACAGACTCTGTGTAGTATGTGCTAAAATGACAAGTAAAGTGGAGTCATTTACAGCTTGTACAGATTATGTTGTTGTTATGGCCATAATTCTATCCTGTTGGTCTTTGTACTGGAGTATACAGACTCTGTGTGCTAATAATATGCTGTTTGCTTGGGTAGTCATATAGGATTATGTCCAGCTGAAATATCTGCCATCTCTTTCTTGTTAACAGTCGTGCCTATCTTTCCTTAAGCGTGTAAATCAACAAATATTGAATTCCAGAGAAGGATTTCAGAGAAGAAAACTGATTTGGTTTTAGTCTTTAGTTTGCTTCCGACTTCCCTGATTTTTTTTTTCTGCAAGAAATGTGCACTCATCTTTTCAATATCATTTGTCCTTAATATGAACTTTAACCAGAAAATCTCCACCTACCCTCGCCAGTAACTGGTCCACTCTTTGTGTTATGGGGTCACTTTCACTCCCGGTAAGAAGAATGTTGTTGTTGGCTCCTGATCTCAGCTGCATATCAAGCTTGCAGGATTTCAGAGGATGAAATATCTAACAAGTAGAAAGTACTTTTTCTGCCCCTCATTCACTTTAACTTGGATTGAATGAAGAATTTTTTGGGCTTTTGAAGCAATGAGAAGTGAGGCTCATATGATATTTTTTGGTAAACAACTTAAAAAATTAAAGCTGAAAGTATACTCTTCAATCACATCTTGATTGTTTTATTTCAAAACCATTGTGGCGGAGTACAGAGCTAAATTTATGAAAATTGCGTCACTGTCCAAATACTTATGGATCTAACTGTACATCTGCATACCATGAAGATTGTGATATTTTGTCGTGGGTTTATTGCTGTTCATTATTCTAAATTTTGTGTTACAAAATTATTTAAATTTTGTGTTCCAACTTATTTCTCCTTTTAGATGCCAGCTATGAAAATGAGCCCGTCCTCTGTGAAGAGTGTTACAAAAGGATAAATGTAGATCAAGTTACTCATTTACCATTTCACATTTGTTCTTTAATTTTATACAATGTAGCCTCATGGGCAGGTGCCCCATACCTGTCATCACCCACTCACATTAAAGGACATTCGTCCCACTTTGGTTTTCCTGCCTGTTATGGTGTATAAAATCTGTACATTTTGGTTTCCATTATATTTTGTTCAAGACAAGACAATGGATGAAATTAACAAATTAAAGCAGGTTTTCTTCCCTTACACCTTACTTTTATAACACTTGTTCATAGCTTCGTGCTAATTTGGTTTTATAGCCTGGGAAAGGATGTTGAGCTGATACCTCAGGCTATTGATTACTTTATGGATGGACATCTGGAACAACAATTTGCTTTATAGCCTGGGACAGGAAGAACTACTGATACCTCCGAGTACATCAAAGGTTTTGTTGTGTGGGAAAACGGACATTGAATGAATTCATCAATCATTTGGACAGCCAGCTAATCAGGTGCATGTGTTTTGAAACCAAGGCTTGACATTTCATAATAAATATGCCTTGGTTTGGAAAGAAGAAGAGAGAAGCAAAGGGAGAAGAAAGAGAAGCAAAGGAAGAAGAAGAGGAACGGACGAAGACGGCCCTGGTCGTCAGAAAGGCATCATGAACATCGATTGCTAAATCAAACGCCTCCCTGGGACATTCATCCTTGTCATCTGTAACTTTTTCGTAAACTTTTTCTAAAGACTATATATATTCAGACTTTCCTATCACTACCTGTTTTCTAGTATTCTTTGCTCTTGTGGTATTATTATTATTCTTGTAATAAATACCATGCTGCTTTTAACTTTCAATGCTTTGTCTTAATGTCTAGAGTGATTGAAGTAATAAGTTAGATTTCTTTGAGCACCTGGTGACAGCCGGATTTTTGCCATTATTTCTGTGCTGCGAGGTTTATATGGCTGAGAGTGAAGAGCGCTATACTCAATAGAAGGAACAAATACGAGAAAGAAGGTATTCTTGGCTGATGAATGGCTTATAGTCAAGAGTGCTGAGTCTTTGTATGTTTAAATGTATTCTTGTAGACCAAAAGTAATATTTAGGCCTGAGATATCACTAAAACATCGTATTGTTGTTTGTGCCGAAAATAAGTAAGTCTCTTGAAGTGCTGAATGACAGGCTGTTATTCCTATAGCACTTGTGTGGTTTAAAGTGCTAAGGGTTAATCAGCATGTGTGTGTCATTCATGGAGCACTGTTGTGGTTAGGTTCTGTGTGTGTGTTTATCTATATGTGTGTGTGTTCATCTTAAAGTGCAACAGTAGACCAACCCGATAACGAACTTGATGAGAACACTTACCCTTGAGGAAACAGGTAAAAGGGCAAGTGGAGGGAAATACCACGATAATACACTGCCTTTTCCTTCTTTCTCCATTTCAACAAAACAATATCTTCAAAGTTGATGGTGTCCCTTATCATCCTGTTTGCCTTCCTTCACCCCAACCCTTTTGTTTATTGTAATGACTTTGTATGTCAAAACAGAATGTGTGCTACATGCTTGTATTTAATTTTTAAGGTGTCTTACACACCCCTTCTCACACAGATTACCTGCAGCTCCTTCTCTGCAAAGCACATCTTTAATGTACCGATGTTTTACAAACCTCAAGGATTCTTAGAGTGTTTACTAACCATTTTTTTATTTTTAAAGTTAAATAAGTAAATGTTTTCTCCTGCACCAATTACATTTTTTCTTGAAGACAATATTCATAAACGTTTTATGTGACTCTGATTGACATGCAATAAAAAGGACTGAGCTTAAAAATAAAGCAATAGTGTGACACCTGCTGCTGTTAAGTGTTCAGCAAGTCGTTTTCTAAATGTTTGATGATTTAGATTAAGAAAGATGAGAAGAGAAAAATTCATCATAACAGGTAATCCCAGAGTAATGACATACAAAGACAACATGGAGGCTTCTGAAGAAAAAAATGGTAGTTGAACACACCTTTGAAAACAGGGCCAGTGCAGAAAAAGACAAATTCTTAAAATGATTTACTGGGTTTGCAACAAATCAATAGAGTACCTGGGCGAAATGAAAAAGACACTCACATTATGATAAAGGATGTTTTGTTTGTGGATCAATCAATGGATCATAGAAAAGCCACAGCCACTGTGACTGGATGTGATGAACTCCACGTATATGCACAGGCCTTAGACGTGACTCTCAGTTCTCTGACTGAACTGCCTGAGCCTTGGCTTCTTCAGGGCAGCAACACTCCCTGTTGACTGAAAAGATTCCTGTAAATATTGGACTTTAATATGGAACCCAAAGATGACTGCAGTGACTGCTAATGTTTTGTTTGTTGTCACCAGTCTCCTAACTGTGTGGTTAATTATTGAATAAACTACTTCATTACTCTGACTTCTTCATTGCCTGTTTATGCATTTGATCCCTGAATTTAAAACTAGTCACACATGCAACTTAGCAGAGCCGCTCACTAATGTTGACATACATTTGTCCATATGGAAGTACAGTGGAACCTTGGTATATGTCCTTAATTTGTTCCAGACCCTTTGACTTATACCAAACAGGACGTATACCGAACAAATTTTTCCCATAAGAAATAATGGGAAAATGATTAATTCGTTCCCATGAAAAAAAAATCCTATTGCTATTGGCATATTATACATTGATGGGGTTGTATAAAATAATTTAAACACTGCTTAATACTAAAATACATAAATACAAAAGCAATTAGATGAAATAAATGAAAATTTTACCTCACTTTATTTTTTAATAACATCTTTGTTTTTCACAATCGTAGATACCGTCGTTCTCAGCAAATGGTATGCAACAGCCATGTCCCGGATACGCATGCCACCTTCATACTTTTCAACAATCAATTCAAATTTACATGAAAAAAACACAAAATCATGTTGTGACAATGCAGGTTTGCTATATGCTCCCATCTACTGCCGGGGAGCCCCTGAACCCTACACCGTCGGTAATGCGCCTCACTGCTAACCTCATCGGTAAAGGAAGGGGATGGTGAAAAAGTGCAAAGTGCTTTTATCAAAACAATTAACAAAACAAGGTGTTCAAACTAAAGTGCAGTCTCCAAAGTTCCAATAAATAATCCATAAAATCAGAAGTGAAACGTGGAGGTTAAAAACAATAGAAAAAAGTCTTCTTAAAAACAACAAAGTTAAAATAGAGCAGAAAGCATTCTTTAAAAATAAAAAAAAATAAAAAAAACAAAAAGAAGCTCGGTGCCTTTTTACCTGGCGGCCCCCTGCTTCCCAACAGGGGAGTCGCCCTACTTGCAGCTGACGTTAACTCTGCCTACTTCAGCTACTTTGCTCGCTCGTTCTCTCTCTCTCTCTCTCACTCACTCACTCAACCTCCCGTCCGTTCTTTCTTTTTACTCCCCTTCAAGCCGACTCGCGCTTCTGTTTATCAAGATAAGCAGCCCCAGGAACAATCATGAATGCGGACGGTCCCTCACAAGTGCACTTTGGTGAGAAACGCCCACATCGCTAATCGCCCTGACAACCTTCAGCCACATAACCACCATGCCCCCTCACCAAGCTGCGAGCGCGTTGATTATTTATTTTAAAGCTGGACTTTGACAGGAGCTGTGGACCCACTATATCACACACGTGAAAGTTCACAGAGAGTTATAGCGAGGGTTGTTCACTGAATGCTAGCAACTGGTGCACTAACGCTTGTGGGCTGTCATGGCTTTGTCTCAAGAGAGGTAAACAAGGTTAGCACACAAGTCATATTCCAAACAAAGGTTGTATACCAAGCAAAATTTTTCGTGTCCAAACAGGATGTATATCAAGGTACCACTGTATTTACTCTTCAAGACATTCTTTTTCGTTTTTAAACTGCAACAGTTAGCATTGCACAGGCAGAGCTTGAGATAACACTCAGTATGGGGCTGTCATTGGGGCCTGCTGCATAACAACATGTTAATCTGTTTTATATCAAACTATGTCATGTTCATCAACCATTCCAAAAACACCGCCATGACCTAAAATGTATAAAAAGATTTATTAAATGGGGTAGCTACAATAAGCTTAACATTTTCAGGCTTTGAGTTCTGAACTGAACTGAAGAACAAGCACTCAACACACACTTAATAAAACACACAAATAAGGAGATGGCCTGCAATAAGAAAGACTTTGTGGCCACAGCAGCGTTAACCTAAGGGCTGAAGTCAGTAGATAAACTGTACTTAGATCACTTGCTTTCTGTTCTTCAGAACACTTTTAACACTCAAAATTTAGCAAACGGGAAGCTTAGTCACCAGACATTGAGATACCTGATATTTTATAGACTAATGACAACATTAGGATGTATATTTCAAATGATTGAGTATTTCATCTTTATATTAAATGTTTGACTGTTTTGTTTGATTTACAGGTCTCCTTATAGAAGAGAAAGAGGCATCCAGTGTAATCACCTGGCTAATAATAGTGGTGGTGGTGCTGGTGTTGGGTTTAGTGGTATTTGGGGTTATCTACTGGATAAGAAGGACTTGCTCAAGAGAACATCAAGAAGAAGGAGCAGCGTGGAATACTGAAGGTGGAAACAGAAGGACAAGGAGCACAAAAAATTTCAGACTCCATTGAAGGAATAAAAAAAATGAAGCAAACATCAGCTGACTACATCATTTATACATTTCTGATGGCTTGAATTGATCAATTATTCAAAACTAAAGATTATGATTGTCTTTTGCATTTTCTATTGAACTGTTTTAAGTTGCCTCTGCATATTAGATGTTTATCCCTCCCTACTGTAATACATTAGAAAACGTTTTTATGAAAAAACATAATAATTTGGTGTGCTGTTTAAATAATTAACCTTGTGACCTTTTTGCCCATTGTATACAAAAATAAGATAAACAGCAAGGAAATATACTAAAAGCAAAATGCACTTGTAGCAGCGCTACTTAAAATGACTACAAATCCCAGCAGCCCCAAAAGTACTTCACCATTGGGCAGCTTTGGGTGTTGCTGCAGGGGTTTCTGGTATGGTGCGTACTATAAAGCTGAACCAGGCAGTTGGAGGTCAATTGTCTTTTGTGTTTCTAAGCTTCACCCTACTACTGGATTACAAACTGCCACCTTGAATTAGTTTTTCTGAATTTCTGTTCTTGTCCTATGACTTCTTATTCTACTTCTTATGCTTGTTGAATACATCTTCATCTAGGGAGTGTTCTCAATTATGTCAAATCTACACACAACAACTAAAACCTGGTAGGATACTATGAATGATTACCATTTTGTGCTAAGTGTTTTATCAGATTTCTTTATGTTCAGAGGTAATTAAATAATTGTTGCCATTGGGAAAATTGGTTTGGCCTTTGCATGTGCATTGCTTTGTTTAATAATCATTTTATTGCCTTCTTTATTTGTTTAATATATTCTGTATCATCAATTCCTTTGTGCTGCTGTTTTTTATGTTTCTGTGCATGAGTGTGCATCCCAGGTCAAAGCTACGTGTGTTCCTGGGGTCCCCGTAATAAAATAAATAAATCACCTTTCTTATTTGATGGCTAATATTAATATACAATTAATATGCATTATTATGTTATATAATGCTATACTATATGTTATTATTATTGCATCAAAATAAGGGCAGGAAAAGCAGAAGTGCTGAAGATGATTGCTACCTCTGCTGCCTCATGTGTTACAGATTGAATTTACTTTTGAAGTTAAATTTAATATAAATGTTTGTCTGTCTGATTTAGAAATACAACATCAATACCAAAGGACCTGGTAAGATATTTCTTACTTGAAGACAGAAGAATAGAATCTCTGTATCATTGCTATAAGTAAAGAAACCCTCTGTGGTCTCCATGCGGTCTTTGAAGGCGTCTTGGTCAGCATGCATCTTACGCCTTTGCTCACATCTCTTAATCAACACTCCTTCTTTCCAAAGTGTTCCAGTAAAGGCTGTTTCTCAGACTCTTGTCATTTTTTTTTTGAGGCGCTTTTCTTACCTCTTGTCCAGTTTTATACTTGTCATTTTTGAAGGCGACAATCTGAGCGTCCCGATACGATTTTATTCCTCTTTGTGTGTCTCATTCTCACACTTCTTTCAATCGCATCACTAAAGCCAAACTGACCAATTAGGTTTCTCAGATGGACTGGACACACCGACTTTAGTGTTTTATTATATACTAGATTTATTGCTCTGAATTGCTTTGTGTGGTAGTTGTTTCTTGCATATTTTGCTATGTTGCATACATAATTAAAAGAATAAACTTTTAAACATTGGTACGGCCTAGAATCTTGTTTTATTGGTTTCTCTTGTCAACTTTGGGATTTGATTGAAAAATAAAGCTGAATTTATGAGAGATAACTACATGATATCAGGCAAATACTGTAACAAGTGACCAAACCCATCATCAGTTGCTTGGCCCAGGGGTCAGGAACTGCAGAGAGAACATTAAGGGTCCAGCGGTCACCACTGCTTCTTTATGTCTCACACCTATGTCATAGAAAGATAGAGAACCTGAGTGACCTCCATAGCTGACTATAAACCATCAGCAACAGTTTATTTTTTGTATAGCCTAAAATCACAGAGGCCCACAGACCCTGTGTTTTGACAGCCCCCCAGCACTGACTCCATAAGAAGACAAGAAAAAAACTACAAAAAAAGACACTTGTAGGGAAAAAAATGGAAGAAATCTTGGGCAATTCAGCGAGACACCCCCTTCTAGGTAGGTTGAGCATGCAGTGGGTGACAAAAAATGGGGTAAATACAATCCACAAAACAGAGCACAAATAATCTGCTTCACAGAGCTAGATGGGCACCTCAGAAATACAACACAACAGTGCAAACTACAAGACAAAATTCAAGAATAGATTACACCACTCGCTAAAGTGGCTCAGGCAGACCCCCGTGACCCTGTATTCGGATTCAGCGGGTTAGAAAATGGATGGATGGATGGATTTGTTTGAGCACATAAGAAAAAAAAAATCAGCTAATTGTAGAATCGCTGACAGATTTTAGAGAAGGAGTTAGAAACCTCGGCCAACAAACCACCTCCCCCCTATGGGCCGTTCCACAGCTGAGTCAGTGCTAGGCCAGCCAACCTAATGAAAGAACCCTTCTACCTGATGATTCCAGTGCTCCTTTATCAGATAATACTTTTCCATAGGCAGGCAAACAACTTGGCAGGTGGGCAGTGGCACCTAGTGCCACATTTGAGTACTGAAAAGAGAAACAGAATAGGTGAGGGTTAGTAACAAATTATAAATATCATATTACTTATGTTTTACTTTTAATGATGAGCAACAGAGATGCTGTCTGTACAGTTAATCAGCAGCTTTAGTCAGGGTATGCTAAACTGAAGTTTTGAGTCATCAACCTAATTTATAAGCTGAGACTGAAGGGGCAGCAGCATTTTGAATTATCTGAAAGCTGCATAAAGAATGATTTGAACAGCCAGTGAACACCGTATGGCAGTAGTGAACCCTAATAGAAAGAAATGCATGAATTAATGTCTAAGCATCCTGAATATTTAGAAAACGTCTTCATTTTCCAACATTTTTAAAATGGAAAAAAACATATTCTGCATAGTTTTGTAATGTGTGCTTTAATTGATATGCTGGTGTCAAAGATAACATCTTGAGGGCTATATCAGTAAAACTAATTTTGATTCCAACTGAGTTAAATAATGACGATCAGCATCACTCTCTCAAATAATTAAAATCTCTGTTTTATTTGTATTCAAAGATAAGCAGTTCTCATCCGTCTATTTCTTTAACTTACTATTACATTTAATAAAAGACAACATCACAGAAATGCCATTTGGTCTAAAAGAAATGTATAACTTGGCATCATTTGTGTACAAGTGAAATTTAGTTTTACGTTTTCTAATGATAGATCTCAGTGAAAGCAAATAAAGTGAAAACAGTAAATGTCCCAGTACTGAGCACTGTAGGACATCATATTGTCATGCGTTCTATGGGACTTTCCATGTCCTTTACTAGGTTGGTCTACTCTTGCACCCTAAGATTATCAGACATACAGATACACATACACATATGGATTCTGTAGACAAAGTCTCAGGCGAAAGCCTAATTGCCAGTCACCCCATAGTATTCTACTTAGAATTCCCTTCGCTGTCATACACAGATATCCTTAAATAGACAATGGAGCCTTAATATATCTCACAATATTCATATAGTGTCACACATGTGCACATGGGAAGCAGCTAAAAGGCCTGAATGAGAGTAATTCCACACCAGACCAGAGGATGGCAGAGTGCACTGACTCTTTTTCTCACTTTCCTGCAGACAGGACATTCTGCCTGGCCCTGATGATGTCACTTCCGTTTCCAGGCCTGATAACATCACTTTCGGTTCTGGACCCAAAGATGTCACTTCCTGTACTGGCCTTTAAAGCCTCCATTTTTCCTCTGTCCAGTCAGTTCTGTTTTGGATTCTGATTTGTATGCATCTGTACACCATTTATTCTGATTTTGCAACGAGGATATAATATACGGGTGGCTTCCCCAAACCTTTTTGGACTCTGTCAGTTCTTGTGACAACAGGAATCACTACTTAAGAACTTACTACCACCATCACTGACAAACATGGGTGTCATCACAACACAATTAAAAGTGCAGCTCTTTTGTTATGCCTCTTACTAACCAAACAATATATCCCACTTTTACAGCAGTTGTCCCATTTGGGCAAGTAATGTGGCAACTCCACATACAAGTGTCTTCATTTTCAATTTATTATTTCAAGCACTCTAGATAGAAAGACAAAGTATAGAAATTTAAAAGCAACATGGTATTTATTAAAGAATAATAATACCCATATAAAAGAATAAAAGAAAATGTAGATAGCAATGTCTGTATATACAGGGATAGTCTTTATAAAAAATCTTACGAAGAATGTCAAGGACTGGAAGTTGTCCTGGAAGCAGATTTTGACTTAGCAATCAGTGCTATTCATGAGATGCTTTAGCTGACAATCAGATGAAATGGTTACACAACTCTCGGTCTCCTCTTCTGACATCCTTTTCGTCGATGCTGTTTCTTCTTCTCTCCTGTTTTTTCTCCTTTTGTCTGTTGAATAATCCGTATTTATATTAAAATTCCACATCTTGTGATGTGTGATATGGGGCTTCTTTGTGATATGGCTTCATGATATGGCGTCGTTATTTCGGTTTGTGACATGGGATTTTACACAACTTTGACTGGCTGACTGTCAAAGTTCTGCTTCCAAGTGATAGCCTGAGGCAAACCATTGAAAGAGAGGTTTTAAGATGATAAATTACTTATTTGTAATGAAAATATAAACATCTGTTTTTTATTTAATTAAAGATCTGGCACACCAGGACAGACACCATATTTAACTTCTGTATAAGGTGATGGAGTACATTCAGCACATTTCTGTACATACAGGAATCGACCTGATACTGTATGACTAAAACAGATAAGGAAAGTGCCCATGTGCCTAATGTCAGTTTTCAGCCCATGTAGTAAGAGAGAATGGTTAATGGTGCCAAATGTTATGCTTAAGTGTAACAACATAATTACAGTGCAATTTCCTTCATCAGAGCATATTAGAATGTCATCAGAGAGAAAGGGTACATGTAAAATGTATCTATAATTATTAATTGCATATGGGTCTACGTTTGACTTTGAATGGTTTGCTAACTGACACTTTTAGTGCATCAGGAACTGCAAACATTAGTAATGAGCTATTGATAATTAAGTTAAGAGGTGGTGCTGCAAGAACACCCGTTGAGCTTTTTACTAGTTTTGTTGGCACTGGTTCTAAGTAGTAGGTTTCATTTTAGAAAATAAAGTTACAACTTCCTGTTCAGTTACAAGATTAAAATTGTATACAAGGAGAGACAGGGTCTGCCAAGCTAGTGTGAGGTTTGACCTGTGATGCTGAGATCTGGGATCTTATATTTTGATAGCGACTTTGATATGTGACTTCTTTTTTATTTTGGCACTGTGCGACTTTGTGAACTTGAGCTTTCGAGTTTCTCTCGATCAGCTTCCTTTTGTTGATTATACCACTGTTTAAATCAACAAATAGTATATTTTTCCTTTGACTCCACTTGGTATTCTGTGAAAAGACAATGGGAAAAGCACGGGGGAAAATATAAGAATTTCAGGGAACGCAGAGCTTAAGGGCTATTTATATTGATTTGCATATTCAAAGAGGCGTAATTCTGGGAGGAATTAGGGCGGGACAGTAGGCGCGTGCACATGCATTACTTTTCACGCTGACCGGGATTTATGGAGCGGAAGAACGTGGAAGTTGGAGTACGCACAGATTCCTTCATCTGGGTTTTTCTATGCGTAAACACATTTTGGCTTTTGTGCTTACGTCATGTTATAGTGCGAATTCTACACACGCCATTATGCATGAGGCCCCTGGTCAGTTTAAGACCACCATTCAATCCACACTGCATATCTTGGGATTGAATACTCTTAAAAAACACCATAATTACCCGGTGCCACAATGCATTTCAGCCAGGGTCAATTGCAAATTAGTTTGACTACATTTTCCCATTATGAATGAATGAGTATGCCCAGTTCTGGCTTAGTTACTGCTTTGTGCCCCATTCTTCTGCGTGGGTGTCCTCCGGGTGCTCCAGTTTCTTCCCACAGTCCAAAGACATGCAGGTTAGGTGCATTGGCGATCCTAAATTGTTCCTAGTGTGTGCTTGGTGTGTGTGTGCCCTGCAGTGGGCTGATGCCCTGCCCGTGGTTTGTTTCCTGCCTTGCTCCTTGTTTTGGCTGGGATTGGCTCCATTAGACCCAGTGACCATGTGTTAGAATTGGAAAATGGATAGTTGGATGGGTTTTTGACTGTCCATCAATCCATCCATCCATCCTCTTCCACTTATGCGAGATTGGGTTGCGGGGGCAGCAGCTTGAGTAGAGATGCCCAGACTTCCCTCTCCCCGGCCACTTCTTCTAGCTCTTCCGGGAGAATCCCGAGGCGTTCCAGGGCTATCCAAGAGACATAGTCCCTCCAGTGTGTCCTATGTCTTCCCCGGGGCCTCCTCCCGGTTGGATGTGCACGGAACACCTCACCAGGGAGGCGTCCAGGAGGCATCCAGATCAGATGCCCGAGCCAACTTATCTGACTCCTTTTAATGTGGAGGAGCAGTGGCTCTACTTTAAGCCCCTCCCGGATGACTGAGCTTCTCACCCTATCTTTAAGGGAAAGCCCAGACACCCTGCGGAGGAAACTCATTTCAGCCCCTTGTATTCGCGATCTCGTTCTTTCGGTCACTACCCATAGATCATGACCATAGGTGAGGGTAGGAATATAGATCGACTGGTAAATTGAGAGCTTTGCCTTACGGCTCAGCTCCTTTTTCACCATGACAGACCGCATCACTGTGACGCCGTACTGATCCGCTTTTTGAACTCATGCTCCATTCTTCCATCACTCATGAACAAGACCCCGAGATACTTGAACTCCTCCACTTGGGGCAGGATCTCGCCTCCAACCCTGAGAGGGCACTCCACCCTTTCCCGGCTGAGGACCATGGTCTCGGATTTGGAGGTGCTGATTCCCATTCCAGCCACTTCACACTCAACTGTGAACCGATTCAGAGATAGCTGAAGATCATGATGAAGCAAACAGGACAACATGATCTGAAAAAGCCAGATCTAGGACCAATGTTGCCAAATGGCATCATTTGGTTGATATAGTAAAGCACAGCTATCTGGTCAGATTTGATAATAACTAGACTGGTGTCCCATGGGATTTGGGTCTGGTGATCCATCCAGCACCACTTTGTCTCTTCCTCACTCAAACTAGACATCTTGATTCTCATAGAATTAGTTTACTCCTTGAAGGAACAGGGTGAGGGGCAGAGATAGTAGGACCCCAGTTGAGTTTTTATTTATTTTGTCCTTTTTACATAGTTTCATATATATTGCTTTATTAGGGTAATTGTTATTGTATAGCTCTATTTGATCCTCAGTAAATGTTTGCTGCAAAAAAAACACAATTATTTAAGGATGCTTCTCTGACCTGTTGGCTGTTATTTTGTTAATGCTGCTTCAATATACTGCTGCTGCAGTAATGTATTTGTGTGTGGGAGACAGTCCTGCCCTTTCAATATACAGTACTCTAAATATATTCAATTATGTTAAAGTATAGTTGTTGTTTTTTTGTGAAATTCATTATGTCAGTTAAATTATGTCAGTACATTGTCAATAACATGATTGGTTACCCTATGTATAACAGTCCATCAGTTCTTAGAAAGTCTATTCTTTTAATAGTAATGTCTTCTAGTGGCCCACCCTTTCTTCTTCTTTAGTTTGTCATCAGTGAAGCTCTGGCTATACTTTGCTAACTTGGTTTGTATCAAGTCCATCATTCTACATCCTTGAGTTTTAGCTACATTTGAGACCTTATCATGCAGTACATTATCAGCTGTCCCAGTTTGTCTGTCAGTATCCTCAACTTATATAATAATGGACCTTTATGTGAAGCAACAGGGTGAGCCAGCTATGCTTTTACAATCCACATTTTGTATATTTTAGTACTTTTAGTATTGTCACTAAAAAATAAGCATACATATTTTTATTTTGTTAATACAGAATGAGTAGGGAACACCTGTGGTATGTAGTTTAGATTGAGAGATAGAACTTTAAATAGATAAAATAAATACCTAAACAGATGCATAAACAAATATACACAATGTGGAAGTTGACCCGGACACAGACAGGCAGACACGTTAATGTCACCCACAAACACGTTTATTTACAAGTATTTACAACAATTGGTCACTCAGACCCAGTCCAAAATAGTGCACACAAACCCCAAAGTCACAGTCCTGGCCACAATGCCTTTCTTCGAGCCGCCTCCACAGCTCTCCTGAGCTTCGTCCTTCCTCCTCCCGACTCCAGCCCTGAATGAATGGAGACGGCCCCTTTTATATGGTTCCCAGATGAGCACCAGGTGTTCCCGGCATTCCTCCTCTGGCCACGCCCCAGCGTGGTGGAAGTGCCGCTGTCCTCCCGGCTGCTCTCCAGGTGCCGTCCTAAATCTTCCCCCCAGCACTTCCTGGTGTGGCGGAAGTGCTGGGGTAACAGGTCCCCAAGGCATTGGGGCGCCTCCTGGCGGTGACCACGGGCCCCTACAGGGTGGAGCTTCCATGCCCTGTACCCGTGGCCCCCAGAGCAACCCGGAAGGCAACCACCACGTGATCCAGGGTGGGCACAGACCCACATCTGGTCCCTCATGACGTCCCGGCCGGGTCATGGCCCCTGGCATCCCTGACAACAAATATACACTCAGTTTCTTAAGATAAAAGACTCTGTTTTGCCATTTCCTATATAATTACTTTGTGTTCCAAGACCAGTCCAATCTGTCCTTGATGTGGATCCCCATGTACTTGTAGGAGTGGACCACCTCTACATTCACTCTCTGAATAGTAACTAGACCTTGAGGTTCTTTATTTTGGTGAAAGTAAACAACAGTTCCTTTGTTTTGCTGCTGTTAAGTTGAAAACAATTCTCTTTGTACCAAGAAACAAACTCCCCTCCTCTGTCTCATGCCCCTTATCATTACACCCCATAAGTGCAGAATCTCTGCAAGTGACCTGACCTGCTGTAATATTTATAGTCAGAGGTGTAAAGAGTGACGAGAAAGGCAGACTCGACTGCTGCTTGTCAGAGGGGGTGTGCGGGGCCTAGGGCTGACCAGCCCCAAGCGGGGCCGGCTACGTCAAATGCTGTTACCAGTACGTGTAGACTGTATAAACTTGCATGCACACACTGGACTTCCTCATTACAGTATTCAGGTACATTTTTACAAAATAACACACAGACTTTATCAAAAATAAATAAATAAATGATGAGCTTTCATAGTCCCGCAATGTTGTAGTAGGCCTGTATAAACTCTATAGACTCTGCAACTCATTAATATTGTCCATCATGCACTTTTTTCAGTGATCTTTATTTGTATTTCTGTTGTCTTTATTATTACATCATTTATTCTGATATTATTTTGGTTTTAGGCATAATGGCACCAATTTGGATGGGTCTTTGTTTTGTTTTGTCATCACTAGTATGCAGCCTTGGTGAGTAATAAATATGCTGAGATATGTTTGATGTGTTGTGGTATGAAATTTTGTTAATAAGTTGATAAATATTTTGTATGTCTTTATTTGTAACTTAGATAAAGAAATGTAATATTAGTGTTATATCATTGATAAGATCAGCAGCGGTTTGATGTTTAACCACCAAGCCCACCCCCTTTAGACTGAATCAGGTTAGTGAGGAATTTTATGACAGGGTCGGGTGAAGTGCCTAAATCCAATTTGGGAAATGATTCTCTGCAGGACTCTCTCAGTCAACCCCCACAGGAAAGTCAGACTACCTAGCTGGCAAGCATCAGCTCAACAAATGATTTTTGGAACAGGTGTGAAAGGTATTCTGTACCCCCATTGGTCTGAAGTATGGCTGTTTTGATTGGTTTGAATCAGAGGCCATTCTGTAGCATGTGTTGTGGGGTGAATAACCTCAAGAAGGGCATCAAGTCTGCTAAACTAATATATAAACAATGGACTGAGGAGGACTTTGACAGTAACTCAAACTCACAGTGGATGTGGGAAGGCATGCAATTAATCACGGATTACAAAAAGAAAAATGACGTACAGGACACACTGGCCAATAACAATGCCAACCTAGCAGAGGAACTTAAGAGTTTCTTTGCATAGTTTGACAAGGACAATAACCAGCCTCCAGTCAGCTTCAAGCTTACCGGAGACTCACAGCCTTTGGTCATACACATACATGATGTGTGGTGGGCACTCAAAAACCTCAATACAAGGAAGGCAGCAGGTCTTGATAATGTGTAAGGATGTGTGCTCCAGGCCTGCGCTGACCAGTTAGCGGAGGTATTTACACACATATTCAACCTCTCTCTCTACTCAGGTTACTCATCCCCTTGTGCCTGAAATCCACAACCATTGTACCTGTTCCCAAAAAACTGAGGATAACCTGTCTTAATGACTGTTGACCAGTTGCTCTCACCCCTGTCATCGCAAAGTGCTGGTAATCACCCACATCAAAGCCTCCATCCCAGCTGATCTAGAACAACACCAGTTTGCCTATTGGTCAAACAGATCAACTGAGGATGCCATCTGTGTTGCTCTACCTGCTGCTCTTTCGCACCTGGAAATGCCCAACACCTATGTTAGGATGCTCTTCATTGACTACAGCTCTGCATTTAATACCATCATACCTAACCAGCTGATCCAAAAACTCTATGTACTAGGACTGACTCTGTCCATATGCAAATGGTTACTGGATTTTCTCACCAACCGCCCCCAGTCTGTCAGAATGGGCAAACACACATCCTCCACCCTTACCCTGAACACTGGTGTGCTGCAAGGATGTGTACTAAGTCCCCTTCTCTATGCACTCTTCACCCATGACTGTCAACCCATCCACCAACCAAACATTATTGTTAAATTTGCAGATGATACAACTGTCATTGGGCTTGTAACATACAACAGTGAAGCTGCATATAGAGCAGAGGTTCAGAAACTGACAAAATGGTGCAACACAAACAACCTGGTCTTAAATACCAAAAAGACCAAAGAAGTTATTCAGGACTTTAGGGCCACTAAAAAAAACAATTGCAGTCCGATAACAATCAATGCAGATGCTGTGGAGAGAGTTTCCAGCTATAAGTTTCTAGGAGACACCATCTCAGAGGACCTGTCCTGGGCTGACAACAACTTGGCTATAATAGGCAAAGCACAACAACGCCTCTATTTTCTCAAGAAGCTAAGGAGAGTTGACCTCCCCCAGAAGCTGCTGGTTAATTTCTATAGATGCACTATAGAGAGCATTTTAACTAACTGCATGATGGCCTGGTACAACAGCTGCACCAAGGTTGCTAAAGAAGCCCTACAGTGGGTCGTAAAAACAGCTGAGGTCATTATTGAGACTGAACTGCCATCACTCGAACTGTCGTATAAGACATGCTGTGTGAGAAGGGCCAAAAACATTCTCAAGGACAAAACTCATCCTGGAAATTCTTTGTTTGAGCTCCTCCCATCAGGTCAATCCGTGTACGCACAAACAGACTAAAAAATGGCTTTTTCCCATCTGCCATAAACTTTCTGAACTCTGAATCTCCTCAGTCTGAGATAATTTTTAATTGAACATGTGCAATAAGCTATATTAGTAATGTGCAATATACTAATGTAATACAATATAGAATATGTAATGTACTATTCATTAACAGTGCAATAACAATTTATACTGCTATACTTTCAGCAATAACCATTTGCTCTGGTTACTTGATCACTTAACGCTGTATATGACATATTTGGAATTATTTGACTTTTCTTTAAATGCACCTTGGGGCTGTCACAAAAAGTAATTTCATTGTGTTACACAATGACAATAAAGTCCTTGAATCCTTGAGAATCTGTAAATTTTGGTCTATATTTTCATTAGATTTTGTTCAAGACAAAACAACAGATGAACTTAAATACAGAACACATGAAAACCTATCCTCTTCCCAAATTGTACCTCACTTTTACAACAGCTGTTTAAACAAAAGAGGAAGACATGGCAATGCCTCAGGCTATCAATTATTTTATAATCTGAGAAAGGATGGGCATCTTGGACAACAAGTTGCTAAATGGGTTTACAACCTGGGAAAGGAAGACATGCTAGTAGGTACTAAGCAACATCAAAAAGTTTTATTGTTTGGGAAAACGGACAAGTGAATTCATTTATCATATTGACACCCAGCCAATCAGGTGCATGTAGCAATCATATCTTGCCTCGTCAGAGAAGAAGAAGAAGAAGAAGAAGAGAACAGAACGACATCAGAGGAGGGTGAGAGCGACTTCAATGGAGGGCACCTACAACATGCGGTCATTTCCATCTGATCGTAAGAAAAGCATCTAATGAACAACTTCGAGTGCCACCTGTGACATTCATCCATGTCATGTTTACTTTTTCATAAGCTTTTTCCCACGATTATATATATCCAGACTTTACTATCAGTCTTATTTTCTATTATTCCTTGTTCTATTTGCTATTATTATTCATGTAATAAATACCATGCTGCTTTTAACTTTCTATGCTTTGTCTTAATGTGATTGAAGTAATAAGGCAGATTTCTTTGAGCACCTGGTGTAGCTGGAGGTTTGCCATACGCTCTGTGCTGCGAGGTTTATTAAGGTTGGGGGTATTAGCTCCACCCAAAAGTAGGGAACAGTACATATAGTAAGGCATTCTTGGCTGATAAATGGCCTATAGTTAAGGATGCTGAGCCTTTGTATGTTTGAATATATTCTTAGAGACCAAAAGTAATATTTAGGTCTGAGATAAATTTAAAACAGCGTATGTTATTTGCGCTGATAAGTAATAATAATAAGTAAGTCTCTTGAAGTGCTGAGAGTGATCGGCTTATTCTTAAAGCACTTGTGTCGTTTAAAGTGCCAGAGGTTAACTAGCTGTGCGTGTGTCATTCATGGGGCACTGTTGTGGTTAGGGTCTGTGTGTATGTATATATCTATGTATGTGTATGATAATCTTAAGGCACAACAACAGACCAACCCAGTAACGAACCTGCTGAATATACTTACCTGTAGGTAAAGGGAAAGAAGAGGGAAATACCAAAATAATACACACAACTTCCTAAGAATGTAAGGGTTTGGAAAAAAAAGAATGTATAAATCTGGTTGCTTTACCCCTCCCTCTCTCTATCCTCTCACACCATCATGATGAAAAACCATCTCACAGACCATGAACTGAAAAAAGACAACACTGAGAAACCTGTTCTGATGAAAACTGACTAAAAACGATGACTTAACTAGAGACATTTTAAGTAACTAACAAGTCTGTATGCTGCCTGAAACTACACGTCAGCATTTATCAGGTTGTTTGGTTGCCAATATTCAAATGTACTTTGCTTATTATTAATATTTTATGAATATTATCAACAATACATTATTTAAGTTGTAACTTAACTACTGCTTGTCTTTTACTCTATGTAATTGCCTGGGGTTATAGATGTAGAAGAGAAGGTGGGGAAAAGTTATCAAGTACGAATACCTTTATAAACAGTGGGATTTGAGGCATTCTGTCAAAGGCTACACATTCAAGAATACAAAAGGGGAAGTTAGAGTAATATAGAGTTCTACCAAGATAAAACAGTGTGGTACAAATTAAAGGGGTACACAGTGTTGAATAATCAGAGAGGGGTCACCCAAAAAAGGCCAATTTCTTATTTGGACTGGAGAGATGCAGTGAAATGCTAAGATGCACAACAATTGAAAAGGACTTCTACTGTACAGAGTGAGTAGGGTGTGAAAGAATTAAAGGTTGGGTAGACTGACATGCCAAGTACTGTAAGTGTCAGCAACTCCTGATAGATGTATAGGGAGAGCAAGGGCCACAGGATCAATCATCTTAGAATATTAATCATTTGGTAATGGGATTGCCCTACTTTGGTCTGAGAAGTCCCTGACTAAAGTAAGCACATTCATGGATGTATAAAAATAAATAAATACGTTTCAAAACTGTCTGCTTTGTAAGGATGTGTAATGTACATGCGACTGTTCCTTTGTCAAGTCCAAATACATTCACATTGCCCATGGTATTTTGGGAAAGCAAAGCTTACTTGCACAACATATGTGATTTGCTCAGAGGAGCATGTTCAGACTCTACCAGGAGCAAAGGATTTCAGATAAATTTTGGAAGAAGAATTGATGACAAACACAGCTTGTTGGTATGCATTTTTAGAGAAATTGCCTTATCAAGCAGTCCCTGAAATTTATGGAGGCAAGCCAACATGCCTAAGAAAGCCAAACCTCTGTTCTTTCAAAAGTTTACACACTGATAATTTCAAAAATCAAATTGAATAAAGACCTGCACATCATTTTGGTAAGAAAACAGATGATGGAACAATAGTGAATGCTTATCTGCAATCTCCCACAGTGCAAGTGTACGTTGTCTAGGAAGCAATCACTGCAGCATACAGACAAATATGTATAACAACTTGCTGTTTTTTTAAACACTTGACCTTTGAAACAAAGCCAGTCTTACTTACAGAACAAAATTCTTGTGCACACTGGGAGTAGACTATACACCAGCTACTTTATAGTAATTACACAATGTACAACGAAATTTAGTGGAAGTTTCAAGTTAAACATAAATTTGAAAATATACCCAAGTATAATATAAACATAAACATAGCCTGTGATAACTATATAAATAAGAATAATAAAGCAGCAGGCATGAAAAATAGACATTAATATGCACATGAACATTACCTGTTCTGTGTAAAACCATTCCATAAAAGTATAAAGTATAAAGTGCATGAAGATACAGTAGTTGTGTCTAATAATTACAACATCTTCAGTGCTGAATTTAATTCAGTAATAGTTTTAGGACAAAAACTTCATCCTGGAGGTCCAGGCATACAGAGCCCTGTAACACCTGTCTGAGGGCAACAAGATGAACAAATAGTGATCAGGTTGAGTCTTTTATGATATTAGCAGCCCTGCAGAGACAATGGGAATGGTAAATGGCATCCATTGTCAGAATCTGAGCTCCAATTATCGTTTTTGCAATATGTATGACTGTTTGCTGAGGCTTTTTATCTGCTACAGAGCATCTAGATTACCACGCCATCAGAGAATAACTGAAGATACTGTCTGTGGAACATTAGTAGAATGACATCAGCAGCTGCTCATTTCTTTAATGTTCTAAGAAAATAAAGCCACTACTGTGCCTTCTTGACCAGTGATACATTGTTGGTTATTTACGAGATGCCCTTTGTAATATAGGTTTCCAAACATTTAAGGAGATGAATGTTTCTACTTTCTCCCCATTTATGGTGTGTTATACATGATCATTCATGTGCCTTCTGAAGTTAATTATGAGTTCTTTAATTTTTTGGTATTAAGCAACAGGTTATTAACTGAGCACCACCCAATCAGGTTCTGCAGTTTATCTCTGTAGGTTGACTCATCACTGTATGAGATCAGCCCCGATTAATTTTGTGTCGTTTACGAAGTTGATGATGTTATTTGGATGAGTTATAGATATATAGAGAGAGAGTGCAAAAAGGGGACTCAGCACTCAACCTTGTAAAGCACCAATATTGACTAGCAGAGTAGGTGATAAATGAGTACCTAATCTGACTATCTGGTGACGGTCTGTTAGAAAGTCATTTCTAACACAAGCTAGGGGGCTGGTTATTCCCCAGGTCCAGAAGTTTAGAGACCATTCCGCTTGCAATAATAGTATTAAATGCAGAGCTCAAATCAATTAAAAGCATCCTCATGTATGTACCATGATGTTCAAGATTGCCTAGTGCAGAGTGAAGGGCTATCCTCTGTAGGCTTGTTGGCTCTGTAGTTGAACTGATGTTGCTCCTCACACCTGCACCCAATTAGATAGCAGAGCCTGCATGGATCAGGAGAGGGAGAAGAGAGGAAGGAATATGTCAGAAGTTAAACTGCATTTGAGGTTAAAGGGAGAATTGAGAGGAAAAAAGATGAAGACCCGTGACACCAATCTCATGCAGGATGGGCTGGCCAGCTACAGAAAAAAGACGGCGAAATCTTGGGCCTCATAAAGGAGTGATTGAGTAGCATTCCAGGCTTGGTTCTTCCCACTGAATAATTGTGTGGAGTGGGTGTGAGCATGCTGGAGTCCTTTCCAGGGATCCGAGGTATGACTGCAGGTACATGAAGAATGATGGGGGGAGGACCGACCTTGGACTGTGTGGCTAGAGCTGCGTGGCTGGCTAAGACCAAGGTTGGGTGATGAAGACCACGGCTGTTAACATCTTCCCCAGCTGAGCAAACAAGGGGTGAGCCGTCTGACTGCGTAATAAGGACCCAATGACTGTGTGTTTTAACATCTGCTTTTAATGGATTTATTTATTGCAACTTTTTAATCTCCACTAGCACTGTCACATTATTGGATTATTTATTATCCAGTAGGGTGGCACGGTGGTGCAGTGCGTAGTGCTGCTGCTTCGCAGTTAGGAGACCTGGGTTCACTTCCGTGTCCAAGTTTTTCCATGCAGACAGCGAAATTTTGCTGATAAAAGAGCTTTATGTTTACTTGTGGTGTTTACCCCTATTTAAACTGATCTGTGATGATGAAAGGGAAGGTGTCCAATATAATATTGTGTGCTTGAGAATTCACTGGAAAGAGCACACTTTTGTTTAAATTAATTCTGAGACCAGAAATCTTTTAAAATTCTGTTAGTGTTGTTAGGACTGCAAGCACAGTATTTTGTGGATATGATATATACAATACCATATCATCTGCAAATCCAATTGCCCTCATGACCTGCCACAGAAAATTACAGCAGAATTAACTTGCTGTGGGAATTAACACAAATGCATATATGAATCTGCAACTTGAGAAATTCCCTCCACTGATTCAACAGTGTGTTCTTCATTCAACCAGGTCATTATGCATATTTGTATCACCTTTGAACCTGTGCTAATCACTCATTTTGCTCAATCCTTATGCTAAAGCTTTCTTACTTTCCCCTTTATCATTCGTATTCAAGGATTGACTATATTTTTATTCTGCTATCTCTAGTGGCTTTGTTCTCTGAGTCTACATTGGAACTAGCCTCAATAACTGATATCAGTGCATTAACAATCCAAATTTCTCTGCTGCAATCTTCCTCCTCGCACCTTCCACTGGTGGTTTAACCCATCCCTGCTTCAAAACACTGAATTCTGTGACAGACTTTCAACAAAATTAGACAATTTTTTAACAATAAACTCCAACTCTCTCAGTGATCCTGCATATGCCTGGCTGGCTGTAAAAAGGTGCCATTCATATCTTTAAAGAGTTTTTGAGATTTACCGTACCTGAATGCATTATTATGTATCTAGTACAAAACAAAGTAAAATTCTGGCATTGAAATTGCACAGTTGGGATTATTTTGTGTTTATTGAAGCAATTAAAATTAATAGGGTTCTTACACTACCAATCCCCCAAAAAATAATAATTGCTACTATGAGTTCTATTTTATGATCTTATGTTTTTGTCTTTGAAACTCTGAAAACATCTCTGCTGTGGAGCATTTTTCATTTTCTAAAACCTATCTTTTTCCAGATTCTCCAATCTCATGGATTGAGCTGGAAGAGGCCCTTGACTCAATGAGTTCTGGGCTCTCTCTGAGTCCTGCAGGTTTGCCCCCAGAGGTAATTTCAGAATTCTGGCAGCAACTGGCGCCCCCTTATCTGCAAATACTAAACTCCTTCATTTGTGAATCTAAATTAAACCCTTCAATTAATTTGGTTCTAATCATCCTGCTTTTAAAACAGAGCAAAGAAACAGAAGATTGTTCCAGCTATATCCGCCCATTGCATTGATAAATTCAGATATAAAACTATTAGCCAAACTTCTTGCACAATGATTACAGTCAGCCATTCTGAATTTAATTCACCCTCATCAGACAGGCTTCATTTGCTCATATCAAGTTGCTGATAATATGCTTCGCCTAATGCACATAATTGGCAAACACCATCTTTATATAGTGCAGTGAAGCTTTTCTTAATATGGTTCAAGCAGTGAACCCATGTCTATTATTTGCAGTACTTCAAAGATATCTCACCCCTTTCAGCGTTTCAAAGGTTCTAGACAGGGATGCGCTCCGTCTCCTCTTCTTTTTAACTTAAATCTCTTAGGTCTCTGGCCATTTCCCTTTGTTATCATAAGTTACTGCTTACAGTTCCCCTCATAAAGTATCATTACATTTAGATGACAACTCATTATTCCTAGGCTATTTTCCCTCTGGTCTTCACCACGTACTTAAAGTGTTTAAATCCTTTGAATATCTGTTGGGATGTAAAATTAATTGGAAAAACTCTGCACTTCACCCATTAAAGACTTGTTGTCAATGCTCCTATTCTGCATCAATTCCTGTGATGACCTTTATTAAATATTTAAGTATTGACATTTTTCCCACATTACAAAATACTACAATCTCAGATTATCAGCAAGGGTCTCATACTTAACACCGTGCATAGAACTTGCAGTAAAACGACAATTGACAAAAGTCAAAATGTGCTTATGCACAAAAAAAATTGGATGCAGAAAACCATGCGTAAGCCAACTGCCACGCACTTCCACTACATAAATCTGCATTAAATGTAATGCTCATGAACGCGCCTGCCGCCCCTCCCAGACTCCCCCCAGAAATACTGCTCTTTGAATATGCAAATCAATATCAATTTCCCTTAAGTTCAGTATTCTGTGAAAAGACAGTGGCAAAAGCACAGGGAAAAAGAATATCAGCAAAAGCTATTTGTTGGTTTAAACAGTTGCATAAACAACAAAAGGAAGTTGATCAAAACTTCAGGTTTAGAAAGTCGCACATTGCCTGAAACTTTTTTGCCTCAAAAAGTTGTCAGATATTAAAGTCGCCGTGAAAAGGTGAGTCGTAGCCCACCAATTGAGTGTCATGTGGAAGCTTATTAGGGTACAGAGAAAAGAAAAAAAATAGGGACACAGTGAAAAAAATGTCACCTTTAATCTCGAAATTTCCACTTTAATCATGTAGTTTATTTTGTCATTAAAGTAGAACATCATAAACGTCATCTTAAAATCTTTAAATTTACTAGTGTCTCAAATCCCATCGTAACTAAAGTAGCACGTTAAATACTTTGTATTTTGTGTTATGTACTGTAAGTGTATGAATCGCCACATGCTTCTTAAATTGGCTTTCTCTTATGCCAACAGGACACAGAATACATTACATTCATAATATTATAGCTCTCTGAACAATTTAAATACTAAGATGTATACTTCATATCGTTTTCATGGAGAAGTGAATTAAAGCATGAATTAAACAGTGGCACAATGGTAGCAACGAGCTGGCGCCACTTCCAGAGATTGTTCCTGCTTCCTACAAAATGCTTGCTGCGCTGTGCACGACCCTCAATGAAATAATTTATTGCAGCAGTACTGTCTCTTTCAAACATACTAACCCCCAATTCCTGTCCTTCCTTTTCTTTCTCCAAGTAACCGATCGCCATACAATAAGTTCTTTAATAAAAGTCAAGCCATCTGTAAGTTTACAACACTGATTCTTCAAAACTTTTAAGGAACACTTAAATATCTTGGTAGTACAAGTTTAATTATTCCATCCATCTGGGGTCACACCAGTCCCAGGAAGCATACAGCACGAGGCAGAAACAATCCCTGAACAGAGCGCCAGCTCATCGCTACCACTGTCCACTGCTTCCACACATTTAATAACAACAACAACAACATTTATTTATATAGCTCATTTTCATACAAACCATGTAGTTCAAAGTTCTTTACATGATGAAGAAAGAGAAAAAAGACAAAATAAATAATTAAAATTAGGGAACACTAATTTACATAAAATAAAAGTAAGGTCCGATGGCCAGGAAGGACAGAAAAAAAAAAAAAACTCCAGACGGCTGGAGAAAAAAATAAAATTTACAGGGGTTCTAGGCCACGAGACCACCCAGCCCTCTCTAGGCATTGTACCTAACATAAATGACCTCAATCAGTCCTCATTGTGTTCAGGGTTCTTATGGAAGAATTTGATGACGATGGTCATGGGGACTTCTGGCCTTTAATCCATCAATGTAGGGACATTTGTGAATTAGGACATTGTGAATCACGGTGCTTTGATTAGGTGGTGGTGCAGATCGGAACCAGAAAAAGAACAGCAAAGAAAGTAGGGGTTAGAATGGATTTTGGAGCCATCATGAATAATAATGATAATTAATTGAACATACAAAGCATCAGGATTTAACTAAGATGAAGCTATGAGAAAGCCATGTTAAAGTAATGTTTTTTCAGCAGTGTTTTAAAGTTCTCTACTGTATTAGCCTCGCAAATTCCTATTGGCAAGCTAATCCAGATTTTATGTGCATAACAGCAGAAGGGCACCTCACTACTTCTTTTAAGTTTAGCTCTTGGAATTCTAAGCAGACACTCATTTGAAGATCTAAGGTTACGATTTGGAGTGTAAGGTATGACATTTCAAAATATAAGATGGAACGAGAGGCCAGAGGCTTATGTAAACCATAAGCAGTATTTTAAACTCAATTCTAAATGACACAGGTAACCAATGTAGTGACATCAAAACTGGGGTGTCTTTTTTTGGTAGTCCTGAGAGAAATGCGTTACAGTAATCTAGCTGTCTGAAAATAAAAATGTGAGCTAATTTTTCAGCATCTTGCAGTGTTATAAGAGGTCTAACTTTTGCTATATTTCTTAAGTGAAAAAATGCTGTCCTAGCAATCTGATTAATATGTGCTTTAAAATTCAGGTCAGAGTCAATAGTTACCCCTAAATCTTTAATTCCGTCCTGACTTTTAATCCTAATGCATCAAGTTTATTTCTAATGACCTCATTATATCAATTTTTGCCAATCAGTAAAATTTCTGTTTTCTTTTTATTTAGTTTGAGAAAATTACCACTCATCCATTTGGAAACACAAGTGAGACATGATGTCAGTGTTGGGGTCGTCAGGTGCTATTGATAAATACAACTGTGTGTCATCAGCATAGCGTGGTAGCTCACGTTGTGCCCCGGGATAATCTGACCTAACGGAAGCATGTAAATCGAAAAGAGTAGTGGACCCAGGATAGAGCCATATAGAATATCATGTGTCTTTGAAGTATAATTACCACAACTAACAAAGAATTTTCTACCTGCCAGGTAGGATTCAAACCAATTTAAGACACTGCCAGAGATGCCCACCCATTAGGTGATTTCTAAGAATATTGTGATCAATGGTATCAAATGCGGCACTCAAATCTAAAAAGGGACTTGAAAGACCCATTTTCTACTAAGAGATGGGATAAGCATACAGTTTTCTGACGGTCTTAAAATGGGTTAAAAATGTCTTAAATTGGTTCAGAAACGTTTTGAAATGATTCAGAAATAAGTAAATAGTAACGATTTGAGATGTAACAAGATTAAGCTTAGAACTGAACTTTTCTTAAGAAGATTTTTTCCCTTTGTTTTGCTATTTTAATATTCCTTTTGTGTGAACTGTTTTACTTTGAAACTTAACTAAACTTTTAAAAACAAAGATATTTTGTCTGTGGAATCATTTCTGCGCATCAGGCTTTTGTTGAATCCCATTTTTTGAGTTGAAGCTGCTGAACTTTGGTAGTTTTGGGAAAATGCAGCTACAACTGCCTTCTCCAGAATTTTACTTAAGAAAGGCAGGTTAGAAATTAGAAAACTCTAGACAAGAACAGGCCATTCAGCCCAACAAAGCTCGACAGTCCTATCCAGTTATTTCTTCCAAGAAAACATCAAGTCGAGTTTTGAAAGTCCCTAACATCTTACTGTCTACCACACTACTTGGTAGCTTATTCCAAGTGTCTATCGTTCTTTGTGTAAAGAAAAACTTCCTAATGTTTGTGGAAAATTTACCCTTAACAAGTTCCCAACTGTGTCCCTGTGTTCTTGATGAACTCATTTTAAAATAACAGTCTCGATTCACTGTACTAATTCTCTTCATAATTTTAAACACTTCAATCATGTCACCATTTAATCTTCTTTGGCTTAAACTGTATAGGCTCAACTCTTTTAATCTTTCCTCATAATTCAACCCCTGTAGACTGGAATCAGCCTAGTTGCCCTTCTCTGGACCTTTTCTAGTGCTGTTATGTCCTTTTTGTAGCCTGGAGACCAAACCTGCACACAGTACTCAGGATGAGGCCTCACCAGTGCATTATGAAGGTTGAGCAGAACCTCCCTGGACTTGTACTCCACACATCGTGCTATATAACCTGACATTATGTTACCCTTCTTAATGGCTTCTGAACACTGTTGGGAAGTCGATAGATTAGAGTCCACTATGACTCCTAAATCCTTCTCATAAGATGTACTCTCGATTTTCTGACTGCCCATTGTGTATTCAAACCTAACATTTTTACTTCCTATGTGTAATACTTTACATTTACTGACATTAAATTTCATCTGCCACAAACCTGCCCAAGCCTGTATGCTATCCAAGTCCTTCTGTAATGATATAACGAATTCCAAATTATCTGCTAATCCACCTACCTTGGTATCATCTGCAAACTTATCCAGCTTGTTACCTATATTCCTATCTAAATCATTTATATACGAGGTGTGGCAGAAAAGTAATGAGACTGATTTTTTATTTACCAAAGTTTTTAATTTTTTCAAACATCAATGTTATCCCCTTCAAAGTAGTTCCCTTGGGCAGCTACACACCGATGGAGACGTTGTTCCCACTGTTGGTAGCAGCGCTGGAAGTCTTCAACCAGTATGGTCTTCAGCATGTCCATTACACTTTTTTGGATGTTTTCTAAAGTCCCGAAATGACGTCCTTTGAGGACATTTTTCAGTTTAGGAAAAAGTCACACGGACTGAGGTCACTGTATCGGTCGGGCCTCAGTAATGTTCTGCATATTCTCAGGAGAACCTAGGGGGAACATTAAATGACTGAGACATCCTTTCTCCTCTTCCCCGAGAACAATCTTGCCATACGTGACCCGGCCTGTGGCATTCATGACACAGCAGCTCTCCCCTTGTTCTTATCCCTCTGTTGGACTGAAAATACTTTGGCATCTCTGGCTCTGCCCTTTTTTCTGCTGAGAAGGTGGCCCCAGCCGCCTCTGCTACTTCAGCTCCCCTTTTTACCTTATCAGGAAATACTGAAATACTACTGAAATACTGAAAGAATCTCTTAGGGTCTTCTTTCGCCTTATCTGCTATATTCCTCTCCAACTGTCTTCTAGTCCCCCTGATATCCTTCTTAATGGCTGCCCTCATGTTCTCATATGCTCTACAATTCACTTTGCAGTCATTAGTCTTATATGCCTTATAAAGCAGTTTTTTCCTTTGCAACTTCTTTTTTAAATCTTTATTAATCCACTGTGGAGTTTTTTTAGTTTCCTATTAATTCCAAATTTAGGTATGTATCTGTCCTGCATTACATGTAAAACATTTTTAAACCTGTTCCACTGCTCCTCGACTGTCTCCACACTAAAAAGTTTATCCCAGTGTATCCTACTTAGACATTGTCATATCTGCTCAAAATTAGCCCTACCAAAGTTCAACTTAACAATTTTAGTCTTTGTATCTGTACTCTTACAAAATACTGAGAATTGTATTACATTATGGTCACTTGACCCTCGTGGTTCAATCACCTCTACACCCTCAATTTTGTCTTGATTATTACAAAATACTAAATCCAGACAGGCTTCACCCCGTGTTGGTGCTTTAACATGCTGTGTTAAAAAACAGTCACTGATTACTTCTAAAAACTCCTGTTCTTGTGCTCCACCACCTGCAAGGTTGTCCCAGTTAATATTCAGATAGCTAAAGCCCCCCATGACTATAATATCCCCTGTAAGCTTCCCTTTTTAATATTTCTAAAAGCATGTATATTGAAATTACTGCCTACATTGGTTGGTCTATACCACACTCATAAAATAAGGGATCTTCACCTAATGCTTTCCAGGTTAAGCCATGTGTCCTCACTAAGATGGGGCACATTGTCCAAATGAAGAGGACTCGCATTTAAATTTTGACATTTGACATAAACATCACCCTCACCTTCTTTTCTGTTCTGTCTATCCTTCCTAAAAATGTGTACATCTCTATGTTACACTTATCCTCATCATTGTTATTTAGCCAGGTTTCCGTTATTATTATAATATTATAATTATGCTCTGTTACATACAGCTCAAACTCATTAAGACTTATTTTTGATACTTCTAGCATTAAGACAAGCTAGCTATTCCCAGCATGTTATTACATGTGGCATTAAATAATTGTTTTTCTCGAAAAGCATTATGAGTAAGTGGGGCTGTCTATTTCCTCTGCAACTGGGGGCCCACACAAAAAGAAACATAGGGGCACATGACTACCTTAATCCACCTCTGGCCTCCCTGATTCATCAGTGCCCCTCCAGTTCACATGCACAGCGGAGCAGGTCCCAAAAGGAGTTCCAATGCCCCATAAACCTATACCCTTCTGCCCTGTACCAAGATTTGAGCCACACATTAAGCATTCTCCTCAGTCTTACCTGGACTGGTGCATGGCACAGGCAGAACTTCAGAGAAGACTACCTTTTCAATTCTGCTTCTTAGCCTGGCACCAAACTCTTTGAATTTGGATTGCAGAACTGGCAGACTCCCTTATGTATGTCATTTGTTCCAACAAGACAATGACAACCCTCACTCTGGCCAAAAGCTTGTCCACCCTTCCAGGGATGTCTGCCACCTGTGCACCCGGAAGGCAACAACACACTGACTCTCTGTCTCTGGAGCAAACCTGCGCTTCAGTCCCCCTAATTATTGAGTCCCCAACTATCACTGTCTCTCTCTTTCTGGGAAGTGGTTTTGAGGTGGCCAGTTGGGGCTCCTCATCCCTGCCAACCACATCAGAATCATAAGAAACAGCATCCAGTTCCACAAGAATCTGAAAATGGTCTGACACTTCCAATTCTGGGGTTGATAACCCCGGACAGTGTGTACCCTTTACATTGTGCCTTGTGACCATGACCCACCTAACTCTAGAATCTCCTCCCGTGCTCCATTAGGGGTGCACACCATCTCTTTTAAGAACACCTGAGCCAGGTCCGCCAATTCTGTACTGCAACGCAGGCCAGCCAACTCCTTCTCCAGTTCAGCAACCCTGAGCTCTAGGCGCAGGATCAGCTGGCATCTCTTGCAAATATAGCCCTCATAGACTCTTGCAAATATTTTTTTTTAATTTAATGCTATATGTAAAAGGTATTGATCCAATTTCAATAAATATGCCAGGAAAGGCATGAGGCAGGAAACAAACCCCGGGCAGGGCACCAGCCCACTGCAGATATATATGTTATTTATTTATTTATTCCACTATTGTGTATGTTTAACGTGTTCCTCACTACTTTCTGGTGGTGTCTGCAAGAATCTGTATGTGCTTTCAGCCTGACCTGAAATGGCTAATACACACTTAACTTGCCCCATATCCTCACAAGCTTGATCACCCAATAATGATTCTTTACCTTTTGGTACTACAACAAATCTCAAAGTGTTTTTTGTTTTTGTATTGTGCCTGCAGTTTACATACACCTTGTGTTTCAAGCATTAGGCCATTATATGGTTTAAGGCCATCTTTCTTGCTTTCTATCCTTTTTTGTGCAGAAGTTTATTGTAATCTTTTAATGTTATCAAATTTGCCTTTGCGCATGTATCTAATTTCACATTCAGAACATTACCATTTACTACAACAGGTACCACCCACTTGACTCTTTGCAAGGTTTCTCTTTCTTCATGTTGTTCTCTGCTTTGACTGTTGTTGTCTAAGGTTCCAATAAACAATGAATCATCTATGTTTTCTCCATCCACTTCTTCCCCCAACATCATGTTAAAGTCCTGTTGTCTTTTGTCATGTAAATAAAAACAAACTTTAGCAAAGTGATTTCTGCCAATACATTTTGCACAAGTCTTTCCATATGCCAGGAATATTATGCCTTCCCCCATAGCGAGTGCAGTCTATAATTTACATGTTTTTATTATTTTTTTTTTTACCATCTATGCATGTACAAAAGTGTCCAGACTGATCTTTTTGGCCGTCATTTCAGACACTGCCATTTATGCAGCAGGACGCTCTGCTTGAATCTGCTCATTTTTATTTCTGTTCGTTCCGTGGCTCTGTATATCTGCACTGCATCATCCAATGTAAAATTCCCCTCCCTTAGTAAACACTTGTGCACCTCTCCTGAGCGCTCTAAAGACGACGTGGTCTCTTACTTTCTGTAGTTGCAAGACTGCAATTTCAGTCTTATATCCATGACAAACACATCCATTGATTCTCCAGACTATTGAACTCGACAGCGAAACATGTGTCTCTCATACAACTAGTTTTTTCTTGGCGAACAGTAAGCATCAAATTGTTCAATTAATTTGATTAAATAATTTCTATCAGCCTCATTCTTTAATTCAAATGTATTATAGATTTCTATTGCCTAGATTCAACAACTTTCTGCTCACTGCTTTTGGTGCTGGTGCCAACCACTTTCAGACAAAGTAAAAATTTCTATTTTAAAAATTCTCTAGTAGCTGTATAACATCACCAATCAAATTTAGCTTTTCCAGAGGTTTAATAACATCCTTCATGTTTTTCTTTTCTTCTTTTATCATTTTGTCCTACTTCTGGTACCATTGTAATAACTTTGCATCATACACTGCTTTATCAATATAGGAACTGTCTTTTTTAGTTAATGCCTTGTGTTAAATATCCCTTTATATGGAAGTCTCAGAGTGCCATTAAGGTTAACACATACGAGTATTCTTACACCCTCCACAGTAATAAAACCGATCATGGCTACACCCAGTGAAATCATGCTGTACTCCCGCAGCTGCCATCTTGATGGCCCCTCCAGGCGAGAGTACACTTCCGAGTATAATGGTTGCTCCTGCTCAGAGCCGTTTCTTGCTATAGGCGGACTATGCAGATGTATAGGTCCCCCAAACTGCAAATTCAGCCTTGTTATTCTTTGGGGAATATTACAATTACTTGTCTCTATAGCCAAATAAGCCTCATCATGTGTTTAATGAAACACTTACATGCTTAAAAATTAAATGTAGGATATAAACTAACCTAACCTAACTAAGCTGCAATGATAATTAAGTTTTGGCTTGTGTTTCTAAGGTAATCAATTCAAAATCAATGACTGTCACCAGACTGTTGTTTCGCACAATAAGTGACGTATACTGACAGGTGTAATGGGATGACACACTGACAGTCGCACTTCACGTGAGGAAGAAAATAACAGTAGCCAAAGCCACACTGATAACTAAGATGGCATCAAAAAGATCTTATCCCTCTGGTACTGACAAACGTAAAAATAAAGAAACGTGATAATTTAATTAAGGTAAAACATTTGTTAACGATTTTGCAATGAATCAGAGGTGGAAAGTAACAAAGTAAAACAACTTTGTTACTGTTTTTAAGTCGAATTTTCATGTAGGCTATGTATATCTTTACTTGAGTATTTTATTTGTTTGATACTTTTTACTTTTAACTTACTATATTTGAAAGGAAAAAATATCTGTAACTTACTATCTTGCCAACAAGCTTTTGATTCCGAAAAGCAGGGGAAACAGATGTCAGATCATTTATTAAATTATTTGCATATACTGTATATGTGAAATTGAGGGACTATCCCATTATATATTTATTTGTGCATTTTACATCTTTGTATACAAAATATTAAGTGAGCGGGAGAGAAGCAAAAGGAACAGCACAGGCAGCAACTGTGTTGATTTAAAACAGTGAAGACGTGGTCAGACTAATTTCAGGCAACACTGGACTGGACTTGTTAATGAGATCCAAGATACAAGTTGGTCAGAAAATATGCCCAATTCATTTAGTTGGCATAAAAATGAGCCTTAATGAGTGCATTGCCTTTTGTGGCAGCCATAAAAATATTAGGTGATAGCATTAAAAATTCACTCTCCCATCTTAAAAACACATAGATGTAAGCATGCTCGCATGAACTTTTGTTTGACTTGCCACTTGGATATATTATTAAAATGAGAATCAATGAAAATAAACTATGAATATTAGAGAAATATGAGCTTTAATGACATTATTCTTGTGATTTTGGTTTTATTACTTGCACTGTAAAACAAGACTACATTTCCCAACCTACTGTATGGGTGTCCCAATGGGTACTGAGGCCCAGGGATACTGCTATTTAGCATTTCAGGGGAGAATGTAGTCGTTACAGGTTCCATTTCCCGATCTCTCAATTATATTGGCATCCTGGATGCTTAAGAGTCTTCAGCCTATACTTGCTGAGACCCACTTGCATTTTGGCATTTTTTGCCAATCTGGCCAAGGCTGGGAATGTCCTGGCTTTTTTTTTTACTTACTTGCTACTGTGGCCTCCTGGCCAGGCAAGGGACTGTAGTTGTTGAAAGCCAATGAATATCCTGAAATGGGATAAACATAAGTGGTGTCAATAAGTGGACGCTTGAGGGTGCTGTTGCCCCGTGAAACCCAACAGACAGATGCAGACATTAGAACATTAGAACAATCTAGACGAGAACAGGCCATTCAGCCCAACAAAGCTCGCCAGTCCTATCCACTTATTTCCTCCAAGAAAACATCAAGTCGAGTTTTGAAAGTCCCTAACATCTTACTGTCTACCACACTACTTGGTAGCTTATTCCAAGTGTCTATCGTTCTTTGTGTAAAGAAAAACTTCCTAATGTTTGTGCGAAATTTACCCTTAACAAGTTTCCAACTGTGTCCCCGTGTTCTTGATGAACTCATTTTAAAATATAAATCTCGATCCACTGTACTAATTCCCTTCATAATTTTAAACACTTCAATCATGTCACCTCTTAATCTTCTTTTGCTTAAACTGTTAAGGCTCAGCTCTTTTAATCTTTCCTCATGATTCAACCCCTGTAGACCTGGAATCAGCCTAGTCGCTCTTCTCTGGACCTTTTCTAGTGCTGCTATGTCCTTTTTGTAGCCTGGAGACCAAAACTGCACACATTACTCAAGATGAGGCCTCACCAGTGTGTTATAAAGGTTGAGCATAACCTCCTTGGACTTGTACTCCACAGATCGTGCTATATAACCTAACATTCTGTTAGCCTTCTTAATGGCTTCTAAACACTGTTGGGAAGTTGATAGCTTGGAGTCCACTATGACTCCTAAATCCTTCTCATAAGGTGTACTCTTGATTTTCCGACCGCCCATTGTGTATTCAAACCTAATATTTTTACTTCCTATGTGTAATACTTTACATTTACTGACATTAAATTTCATTTGCCACAAATCTGCCCAAGCCTGTATGCTATCCAAGTCCTTCTGTAATGATATAACGGATTCCAAATTATCTGCTAATCCACCTATCTTGGTATCATCTGCAAACTTAACCAGCTTGTTACTTATATTCCTATCCAAATCATTTATATATATTAAAAATAGCAGCGGCCCTAGCACTGACCCCTGTGGAACACCACTCTTAACATCGGCCATCGGACACTGGTTTAAAAGCAGCCGGAAGTATTTTAATTTTCTTCTTCAAAGTGCCCAAAAGCACCTCCACCACCATAAACAAGTAAATCACTATAATAATCCCACAATATTAAATGCAATAATTCTCCTCCCAAATCTGACTTGGCTTCCTTGGTCTCCCATAGTCCTTTATATAGTCCTTTACCCAGAAGTGCTCCTGTCCTTCTGTCCATGTGATTTAATAGCACTTCTGGGTCAGATGAAGACTTGTACTTCTCTTCAGCCCAGAAGTACTTCTGTTCTTCTGTCCCCGTGACTTGGGAGTACTTTTGGCCTATAGGGAAAATAAAAATCCCTACGTCTCCCTGCAGCGTCACACGGCAGTACCCACGACACCCAGCAGGGCTGTGAAGCCGAACTCCATCTCCGATGGTGCCCTGCGGGAATCCTGGGCACCTTTATGTTGTAGGGGAGATGCCATCTAGCATCTTGGATTTGTCGGCCTGGGTTTACCTGCCGGCCGTCTATCACAGTGGTAAGCTGCCAGCACTTTGCACTTTGAGCTACTTTTTGTATGAAAATGTGCTATATAAATAAATGTTGTTGTTGTTGCTGCCAGAAGTTATAAAAAGTGTAGGTTACCTAAAACTGAAAAGTAATACAATTCAGCGAACAAGAAATGGGCTATACTTTCACAGCATTTCTGCAGTAATGACAAGTAATGAACCTATCAAAATTGATGAAAACAATTACTCCAGGTGTTCCAACTTATGTTGATTACTTACAAACACTCTGTCTGTCCAAAAGCAGTTGGAATTAACTGTGTCACCACACATTCTGAAGCATTATTTCAATATTGCTATCATAATGGTAAGAAAAAGACAATTAACAAAGGAAGATACACTGTTATAACCCTTAAAGGAGTAAGTCTTTCCTTTAGACAAAATGCAAAGAAAACCATCAAAAAGAGCTTAGAAACTGACACAATCACAGAATAAGAAAAAATTCTGAGAGTCAAGGGCTTATATTTGAGGTGCCTCCCAGGACAAAAAGTTCATTACACCAGTAAAGTTATAAGAAAACGCACATGAACCAATGTCATTTTACATCATTTCAGTTTGTAATCTACAATCTATGAAAGATACTGAGCCACTGTAAGCCTACCCAATAAAACTGGTTACACTGTTAAACTAGCCCTTAAAGGTGTTTATTTGTAAACAGGTGATTCATACATACACTAAAAGTGTTAATTTAACACAAATATTTCACTGTGTATTTGGGCTATATTTTGAACTATGATTTTGTAAAATACTATTAAATTGCATATACAGTATTTAACGGTCTACAATGCATGTTATTGCATTTTATTATCAGATTTTTTTTCCTCAGATTTAATAAACACAAATGTGCTAATTGCCTCTTGGATGAAGTATGTAAAGTAACTACAATATTTGGCATAATATAAGGAGATCATCCAGTCATCTGTCTGTAACTTGATACTGAAGTACAATTTGGTTATGATGCATGTCAGTGAACCAAGACATACAAGAAGTCAACAACTGAAGGGCTTTGAAAAAACAAAGTTTTAGATTGACCTGAACCTAACTGATGCTGTGACAGGATGAGAAATGAACAGTTCAGCCTTTCAAACCTTTCTCTCTATATGTATATGTCTGAACAAAAGTTGTTTTGCAAACAGGAGTGGACTAAATCAATGTCAGTCAGTCAGTCATTCTCCAACCCACTGTATCCTAACACAGGGTCACGGGGAACTGCTGGAGCCAATCCCAGCCAGCACATTGCACAAGGCAGAAACAAATCCCTGGGCAGGGCGCCAACCCACCACAGGACACACACACACACTGGGGACAATTTAGGATCGCTAATACACCTAACCTGCATGTGTTTGGACTGTGGGAGGAAACCGGAGCACCTGGAGGAAACCCACGCATACATAGGGGGTACATGCAAACTCCACGCTGATAGATAGATAGATAGATAGACAGATAGATAGATAGATAGATAGATAGATAGATAGATAGATAGATAGATAGATAGATAGATAGATAGATAGATAGATAGATAGATAGATAGATAGATACACACAATTAAAGTCTGAACACACACCAGAATGACTATAAAGGAAGAAATATTGAAAAGAAAGAAAAAGAAAAAAAAAAAAACCTCCGACTAGGCAGCCCCATTCACAGTGAGGTGCGATAAAGATGCATTGCTGTTGAAATAAAGGAGCACCAGCCATGTTTCTTGACCCTTCTGCTGAATGATTTGCTGGCTGAAAGTCCTTAGTGTTGGTGTGTCACAGAGAGGACGTGCAGCATTGTTCATAATAGCACTCAGGTTTGTTTTCATTCTTTCCTCCTCTGCTGCCTCCAGTGGTTCCTGAGTGCATCCTATAACTGAGTCTGCCCTTTTAATTACCTTGTTGATTTGGTGGGCCTCTCTTGAAGTGGTGTTACCAGCCTAGTACATCACAGTGGCCATCTCATAGTTATAGAAGATGTGAAGGATGTCACTTCCCACGTTAAAGGAATGCAGTCTCATAAGGAAGAAGGGCCTGCTCTTCCCTTCCTTCTCCAGTTCCTCTGTGTTCTGAGACCAGTTCAGCCTGATTATGTTGGACCCCAAGTACTTGTAAGAGTGAATCAGCCCTATATCCATTCCTTGAATAGTGACTGGCTATAGGGGCTGTTTGGAGCAGTGAAAGTCAATAACCAGTTCCTTCATTTTGCTGATGTTAAGATGCTGACGATTGAAAAAAGAAAAGTTACACCTCCTCTGTCTAATCCCCCTTATCAATACAATTCATAAGTGCAGAATAGGAAGCATTTAGTTCAGGTTATTGATGTAAAAGGTGATATGGAGGGAATGGCACATGGGTGAAAGGGATGTTTAGATAACTTTAAAACTTGACTGAAGAAAGTTTAAAACTGTATTGTGTGTTCACTCAGGTTTGTTTTCTCTAATATTGCATTTTGTGTAATAGTCTAACGTGACTAAACAGCATTTACCTAAAGGTACCACCAGACAGACAAAGGGCAGAGCTAGGTCCTGTACACCAGGAGAACATGAGAGCCACCTTAGCAAATGTCCTGCATATGCCAGTGGGACTGCTAGTGAACAGTGAGACCTACCTGTGTATTCAGCATCCCAGAATGGCAAAAGGTTGGAGCACCAGTGTATGTAGAAGAGAGAGGGAAATAAGCAGCCTGTACAGAAGGGTTGAGGTAGTATTCTCCCAATATTCCTGAGTGCAGGTGAAGCACTAAGTGCCAGGGTTACACAATACTCTTCTGAAAAAGACACTGAGGCCAAGGAGGAACTGAGAGCAATGGAAACACATCTGAACAGTGGATGGTAAATGTTAACATTATTCAAAGTTATTGTCTATTTTTACCTGCATTTTTATTACTCTTTAATTTAATATTGTTTTATGTATCAGTATGCTGCTGCTGGATTATGTGAATTTCCCCTTGGGATTAATAAAGTATCTATCTATCTATCTATCTATCTATCTATCTATCTATCTATCTATCTATCTATCTATCTATCTATCTATCTATCTATCTATCTATTGTGGACGCTAGAGGCGCTGTTGCCCCGTTGAACCCACCCCAGACAGACATCCCAGACACACTTGTAAAAGCACAAAGAAGATTTTTAATAATTACTTCTTCAATAATGTGCCCAAAGCACGGCACTATCCACAATTCTTAATAAATCAATACTATAACAATAACACAATAAACACTAATCCTCCAACTCCCAGCAGCTCCGTCACACTCCCACCCAACTCCGGCTCGGTGTGCTGGAGTTTCCCATAGTCCTTTTAAAGTCTATGACCAGGAAGTATTTCTTCTCCAGGTCAACTCCACATCTTCCTTCTTCAAGTGCCCCGGAAGTACTGCGGACTTCCGTCCTCGTGACCCCGAAGTACTTCCGAGGTGGTGTAATCATAAAAGTCCCCGGGTTCTTGGTGAGCTCCCCCTGGCGGCACCCACGGCACCCAACAGGGCTGAAGAGACACACTCCATGTCCCATGCTGCCCTGTGGGAATCCGAGGAGCCATTTCTATCCAGGGGAGCTGCCATCTAGCATTCCGGAGGATGTAGTGTCCTGTAAAGGCTGTTTTTTACAGTTGAGGGATGTCCTGTCCAGACTGAAATGCCGGCCGTCCCTCACACTACCTATCTATCTATCTATCTATCTATCTATCTATCTATCTATCTATCTATCTATCTATCTATCTATCTATCTATCTATCTATCTATCTATCTATCTATTGCATAACCTCACCTGGATAAACATCTAGAAGTAGAAAATATAAATTAAGCCCTTAATAACATTAAACACTCATGTGAATGTCTTTGTCTAGTGGAAGATAAGCAGATGAACTGAAAAACAAAGGCAATCGCTGATCGGGGTCCGAAGTTACACATATCAGGTGTATGCACAATTTAGAGCAGGTCACAGACTATGTGGTGCTAAACTAACAGAGGTTCATACACAGTATTGAAGATAATGGAACGTATACAGTGTGGCCCTGAGCAAAAATCTTTGCCAATAAAAAAGAACATACAAAATAAACACGGAAATGAACAGAAATATGTCTCTTCAGAAAATGCAGTGACACAGGGCATAAAAATTAAAACTTACAGTGTAACAAGAAAACAATGGAAATATGAACCAAAAGACAACTACATACAACAGCTATAATAAAGCATGATTAGCTTATGGCTTGTCAATGGAGAAATGAACAGAGGAATGTGCAGAAAAAGCTGAAGGACCAAGCAGACCACCCTGTTTAATGCTAATGTCCTAACAAAGCAACTAAAATAGGCACTCGATGGTGCAAGAACAGAAAACAGTTGCACAAACTGCCTGGGTACCTTATTTGGCTTCCCAACCTTTAATGTTCTCTTGATCTGATCAGTCTCAGGGATGTTCAAAATGCAGGAGGTCTGCTTTTCCACTGACATCATTCCTTCCAGGGACATTGATATTTATGAGGGTGGGAGTATTGTGGGCAGCAATCAGTTGCCCTTACTGGTGTTTTCTTGTCATTGCAGAAGGATAAAGAGATGACAAAGTTAGCAACAGCTCCTTTTCTCACCCTGGGATGGTATTGCAAGCATCAGCAGAATCTGATCCTCAGACACACAAATGTGACAGGCTGAACACACACTCTGAGGTTCAGGGAGGAGGCCACATCCATTGAGACTCGATGTCATGCACTCCACACACATCTCAGGCTTCATTTGCACTTCTCTAAGTTCTCTGAACCCCTGCTGGATGCACTCATTCCTATAAATACCAGACACCAATGTCAGAGCCCATGAAGGGTCAAAACAACTGCAGTTTTATGTCTCTACTCTATTAACCATGAAGCTCATTATTGATTGGACTCCATGATCCATCAAGCTGTTTAATTGTTTCTGCTTTTGCTCTGTACATTCAGAAGTAGACTGTTATATAAAACAGCTGACATGTACTAAAGTGACAAGTTTTGCTATTCTACTTTATTATTAGTTTTCTAAACTCCTGCAGATTACTGTCTGCAGGCTCAGCTTTAAATGACAATTAATTTGTTGCTGATCTGTTGTTTCTTGACAACATGACATTTAATTTGAAAAAAGAAATTTTCAGGTTTGTGAATATTAACAATAAACTCCTGTGAGCTGAAACATGTAAATTTGGATTTTAAACCAGAAGGTAAATAAGACATATAAGGAGACAGCCTAAAGTACAGCTCTGTGGATGCGTTCTCGGGCATCATGATGTTGGCCTTCATACTCTGGTCAGTTGTGTCACATTCCAATGAAAGCATTCAGTACCAGGAAAATGGCTAATGGCACATGAGATCCCAAACATTGTAAGTCACTGACTATAAAAAAATTAATGTTTATGGCAGTTTGAGTGTTTCATCTTTACACTAACACTATGTTCACTGTGTTTGCTTAACAGGTCTGATTAAAATTGAGAAAGGCAATAGAACACACTGGGTGTTAATAGGAGTGGCAGTGGTGGGGGTACTGGTGATTGCACTGATGGCTGTGGTTATGTGGAAGAAGAAAGGTAGAGATTTCCATGTAATGTTTAGTATGTTAAACTTCTACGTGACCTGACAAGTTGACATTTCCAACTTGTTCACAGTCATCATAAGAGATTCATTAAACTTGTCCAAAATGTCCGCTTTCTTAAGGGGTTTTCTTTGTTAAGTGAAGTCAGGACAGGTCTTCAGTGTCTTTGTGTCTGTCCTTCTGTCTGTCTGTATATCTCCCAGAATTGTCAACACTGTTGTTACTGCAGCTTATAAGAACTTAAAGAATTTGCCTGTGGCCATTAGAGGGCATCATAAGGCATGCATGTTACTGGCTTCATCTTATTGATTTTATAAGAATGTTCTCTAATCCTTCATTTTGTCACACCACAATAGCTCTTCTAGTTTGAAATAATCAGCATTAGATCTTTACTATCTAAAAGTCCTCAACTCTTCTTTATACTGCTCAGCCTCTGACATTATTTTTTTCAAGGACATGCAAGATATAACCAAGACACTGAAGAATGTAGAGTTCAACTTCAGAAAGAGCCTAAAGGTAATTGTAAATACTTAACTACAATGTACCATTGGCATATTCTCACTTTCTGCCTGCCCTGTGTTGACAAATCCAAAAACCTACACCCTCAGTGTGCCATCCTCTACAGTGAGACACACCTTCTCACCCACTCCTCAATTACAGCTCTCTTAGTTTTGTCGTACTAGACCCTTAAGCTCCTGCCAGTGTCTTATTCCCTCGGCTATCACTTTGATATCAGTCTCATTGTAGCTTTGGTTGGAGAAGACTTTAAAAGTCTTCTGGGTCATTTCCAGACCCAATGGCGGCCTGCTTTGGCTTTAGTCCCCCAGCAGCCCTAGATGTCCTTGCACCACTGACTTGTATTTACTTCTTAAAGTGCCAGGTTGTATGGGCAATGCAGTGCCACTCTTCAAGTTCAACAACTGTGTTCTGCCATTTAATGGGCTGGGAAGAAACTGCTGGCCACCTACCTGTCTTCCCTGATTTTAACCTTTGAAGGGCAGTCCTAGGTTTTGGTGTTGGAAATGGTGTTGCCATAAGTTGGCTAGAAGGACTTCTGAGTTCTTGAAAGACCTTATTGGTCTCTCTTTCTTGTCTGCTTAGTCAAACCAGTTTTTCAGTGTATTTTTCCTCTATCTTTGGCTCATTTTTTGCTTATAACTTGACTTGGGCCATCTTTGTGTCATTTGTCATAAGTGGGTCTTCCTTTATATTATTCAACCCTGGTGCCACTTGCACCAGTGAAAGTCATTTGTTTGGCTTTGTCATGTCTTTAGAGCTTACACACTTGGAAACAGCTGTGGAAATTAAGGCCAAGTACATTTAAGATAAAAATTGACAGCTGTTCACACAAAAACTTGTTGGAATTGTGAGCAAATAATAGGAGTGAAAGTGGAAGCTTTGTCAAAAGTATCATTGAATGAGGGTGAAAATGACTCTCTTTGTACACCCACTGACCTTTAGAGGGATCTTTCTCAATAAGTATTTGCTGCTTTGCCACTGTTCTACAGACAGAGTTGTTCAGATTGTAAAATCGTAATTTGTATTTTTATTCTGTTTATTGTTTTTCTAGGGTAACATATTCCTCTTTATACCCAGACTTTAATGTCTGAACTGGGGTTTATAAATGTGATATTGATTGGTGCACACATGAATAAGAAGCTCACTGGCAGCTGAAAAAGCTTGGTTCTGTCTATGGGATGCAGTCTAAGGAAGACGTTCATCAAGAAGACCTGGAGCTCTCTTCAGTTGACTTCATTCCAGTGAGATGTGGGTATTTTAAAGACACAGCAGTGAAGACAGCAGGCAATGCCAGATCCTCAGGTCTCATTTCTGTGCTGAACTGACCACAGGAACGAAGCTCTGTGTCCACACAAATGGAGCCAAGAAAATAAAAGCAATGTCACCATGCTCCTTTACACATTTGTCCTGCATGCTCCCAGTAATCAGATAGAAAAAATGAAAAAGTACATAAGATGAAAGAAATGACTGACTGACACTGACTGATGGAAGCTAAAGGACAAAGAGGTGGCCTGTTTTCATGTGGACCAGTATAGTTTGTGTCAGGGACCTGAAAACTTGATGATATGACAATAAGTAGACAGTGTTGAGATTTCATTGGTTTCCATTATCTCTCTGGCTTTGCCCAACATGTGGCTTCTGCATTATTAATGTAAGCTAGAAAAGAAAAAGGGGAGACTGCTTTATAACAGTGACATGTATCTTGTGCATTTGATATCTGTAAATAGTTGTGTGTGAATGCCCTAACACTAAGGTGTAGCAGTGAAAAAGAGAGTGCAGACAGGGTGGACTGGGTGGAGAAGAGTGGCAGGAGTGATTTGTGATAGAAGAATACCTGCAAGACTGAAAGGGGAAGTCTATAAAATAGTAGCCAGACCAGCCATATTGTGTGGCTTGGAGACAGTGGCACTGACAAAAAGATGGGAGGCAGAGTTGAAGATATTATGATTTTAGGGTAGATGTGATTAAGAATGAGTATATTAGAGGGACAACACAGGGACAACAGTTTGGTGACAGAGTGAGGGAGGCCAGATTGAGATGGCTTGGGTATGTACAGAGAAGAGATGAGGGGTAAATCAGGAAAAGAATGCTAAGGATGGAACCATCAGGCAAGAGGAAAAGAGTAAGACCAAAGAGGAAGTTTATGAATGTGCTGAGGAAGGACATGAAGGCAATCAGGGTTTCAGGAAATAATGTAAAAGACAGGGATAGATGGAGATAGATGATCCCCTGTAGTTGCCTCTAAATGGGAGCAGCTAAAAGAAGAAGAAATAGTTATGTCTGAAACAGGAAGGAAAATATATCTGCAAAGATTCATCTCAAATTTAAGTGCACAGATTTCCAGATTTGAGTTGGTTTATGCGTAAAACAAGTTAATTCACTTACTTCACTAGCAGGCAAATTTAAGTCAATCAGTAAACGGGCCCCTAGGTCTGAAAGTGCAACAGCCCTACCACCAATAAGAACCTGTGAACATGACGATAAAAAGGCATTATTCATCTAAATGCTGATCTTCAGTTGCGCATATTTTTAGGATATAAAACATAATGATACTGACTGATACCATCCTGGATACGATAAAAGTTAAGTAACAAGTTGGAGGTTCTGGATTTCCAATAAAAACCCAATGAGATGAAGATCTAAATGTTTATTATCACTACTGTATCTTTGTAAGAATATTATATTTTATTGTACTGCCTGCTTAAATATTAGTTTACTAGATTAGTTAACTACAGGGGGATAAAATTGATGAGCAACAGCATGAAGTTATTGTAAAGAGTAGTGGAAGCTCGGTTAAGAAGGGAGGTGATGGTTAGATATAGATAGATAGATAGATAGATAGATAGATAGATAGATAGATAGATAGATAGATAGATAGATAGATAGATAGATAGATAGATAGATAGATAGATAGATAGATAGATAGATAGATAGATAGATAGATAGATAGATAGATAGATAGATAGATAGATAGATAGATAGATAGATAGATAGATAGATAGATAGATAGATAGATACTTTATTAGTGAGCAGCAGTATGGTTTCATGCCAAGAAAGAGCACCACAGAGGCGATGTTTGCTCTGAGAATGTTGAAGTATAGAGAAGGCCAGAAGAAGTTTCATTATGTCTTTGTGGACCTGGAGAAAGCATATGACAGGGTGCCTCAAGAAGAGATGTGGTATTGTATGAAGGGGTCAGGACTGGCAGAGAAATACACAAGAGTTGTACAGGATATGTGTTAGGGAAGTGTGACAGTGGTAAGGTCTGCAGTTGGAGTGACGGAGGCATTCATGGTGGAGGTGGGATTACATCAGGGAACGGCTCTGAGCCTTTTCTTATTTGTAATGGTGATTGACAGGTTGACAGACGAAATTAGACAGGAGTCCCCATGGACTATGATGTTTGCTGATGACATTGTGATCTGTAACGATAGTAGGGAGCAGGTTGAGCAGACCCTGGAGAGGTGGGGATATGCTCTAGAGAGGAGAGGAATGAAGGTCTGTAGGAACAAAACAAAATACATGTGTGGAATGGTGAGGATGAGGGGAGTAGAGTTGGTGAAGGTGGAGGAGTCTAAATACTTGGGATCAACAGTACAGAATAATGGGGATTGTGGAAGAGAGACGAAAAAGAGAGTACAGGCATGGTAGAATGGGTGGAGAAGAGTGTCAAGACAGACGGGTATCAGCAAGAGTGAAAGGAAAGATCTACAGGACGGTAGTGAGAGCAGCTATGTTATACTGGTTGGAGATAGTGGCACTGATAAGAAAGCAGGAGACTGAGCTGAAGGTAGCAGATTTAAAGATGCTAAGATTCACACTTGGTGTGATGAGGAAGAATAGGATTAGAAATTAGTACATTAGAGGGTCAGCTAAAGTTGGACGGTTGGGAGACAAAGTCAGAGGAGATATGCAGAGGAGAGATGCTGAGTACATTGGGAAAAGGATGTTAAGAATAGAGATGCCAGAAAGAGGAAAAGAGGAAGGCTTAAGAGGAGGTTTATGGATGTGGAGAGAGAAGACATGCAGGTGATGTGTGTGACAGAGCAAAACGGAGAGGACAGAAACATATGGAAAAAGATGACCCGCTGTGGCAACCTCTAATGGGAGCAGCTGAGAGAAGAAGAAGACGACGTGAGGCCAGTGCGGAATTTCAAGTGAATTGGCTGGTGGAAGGCAGAAATAAATTTGTATCGGGCAGTATGATATAGAGGACAGACTAACACAAACTGAGGATCAGGAGTTGTTCCATCCACCATACACTTAGACGACAGTGACCCTTGTTTGGTAGCCTAGTTAGGACACTGTGAGTTGGAGTCCGGAAGTGACCTTCTTACTTGATTAAGGCCCTGGAAGTGATTCCTTAAAAATACAGCATGATGCTGGAAGCTTTCACGGGACTGGCTTAAAAGGAGCCCGTGAAAGAGTCAAGAGTCAACAATCTAAGCCGGGGTAAGTGACTTCCCTTCTCCTTTAAATAAAGGGTTCTGGATGCAATGCCTGAGCAACGTCAACAAATTGTTTGACCAGACTGACGGAACAGACTGTCCCTGTAGAATGACTTCCAAACTCAACCTCCCTAGATGACACGGAAAACCCGACTGATCATTAGCAAGACCAATGCATGCTGAGTGGCACACGAAGGTCAACCAAGAAGGACCGAAGTCCCACCTAGAGTTTACCAAGCCAAGACAAAGGTCATTTTTATCTCCAGCAATTAGAAGAACTCCTTCAGCTGGTAAGGACACTACAATCTGTATTAAATCATTTAGGAAACACCCTGAAGGAAACAATGGAGACAGCAAGGGCTCCGCTTCAAGCGGTGGAGAAATTCTTACAGAGAGCAGGAATAGGACTGCCATTCAGTATCCTGTAAAGGCCACATAGACAGTGAAGGGCCCCTCTTTATTCGCTAGAGAGTCCCAAACCATCCAAAGGCCACAAAAGAAAATGGGCAGTCAGTCAAAAATGGTAGTCTCATACAATAAAGGGTAAGCAGCCACTCAGGCATAACAACCTGACTCGTGTGATTGTTTGATACTGATACAAGAAAAACCATGCAAGGAGGAGTGGAGAATATACAATTTCCCCTCTGACTATGATGCTTAACATGCCGTAGGTGGGGACACCAATGGAGACACTGTCCCACGTTACATAATACTGAGTCAGAAAAGGATTTTTTTTTTTAACAGGGGCTTCCGAAAGCTCCCACTATTTGTCATTATACTTTTAGCAGAGACCGGCTTATGACATTGGACTATGAATGACCACCTCTGCATAGCTCTTCAACCATCGTGGGGCCAGATGCCAAGCCCTACAGGCCTTAGTTGAGGGGGCTAGAGTATGTAGGACGAGAATGGGAATCCCTGTTGGGATAGTGGATGATTTATTAGGAGGATCAGTGTGTGGAACATCAAGAAAATTGGCTGGTGGGATGGAGAAATAAATTTGTACCCGGCTGGAATGATATAGCTAATAGAAACCGAGGATTGGGAGTAGTTCCATCCCCATAAGGTAGGGGGCAGTGGTCCTCATATGGTAGCCCAGTCAGGACACCTACAAGGGAGACTGTGGGTTGGAGCCTGGAAGTGCAGCCTTGTTGGGGTCTCTATGTATAATCAGAGGGCGCTGTTGGGGGCAGAAGATATGGCAACAGATGATCCACTGTAACAACCCCTAATGGGAGTAGCTAACAGAAGAAAAAGAAGAATTTAGTAGATAGGACTGGTGACCTTTGTTGGGCTGAATGACCTGTTCTTGTCCATATTATTCTAATTTTCAAATATTCATTTTTTTTCTTGACACATTCACCGGCACTTTTATAATGTTTGTTAGCTTTTTCCAAGTCCTATGGAAACAAGAATAACATTCTAGATGGATTTTTTGATAAAAATGTTACTGAAGTTTGTAAGTTATTTTGCTTTAACAGATGTGTAAAACATAACTCATTTTCCTGGTGTAAAAATACTGAAAGAAAATGGCCTGCCCTTTAGTTTGTGGGGTAGAACATAAATAATGAGTGAAGTATGATGAAGTTATAGCCAATTAAATCAAAATAGCAGAAAACAGGTAAAAACGAGGCGGAGTTTAAAGAGTTAATAGCAATTCATGACACCCTTCAGGTCCTTCAAGCTACAGACCACCTGTTGGATTTTTTTATCAAAGTAGTTTCAGAAAGGTTGAAGGTCTAGGGACTCTGTACTAACAGGACATTATGACAACACAAGGGAACAAAGAACCTTTAAGTGTTGTGATGTTTTAGAGTGAAAAGCCTATGATAAAAAAGAAAAGGACTTTAATCATTAAAGTTGCACAATATTGTATCATTTTATTCTGAGCTTCTAAACTGAGGGTCAATGCTATTCAGAATAGCGCTGATTTATTGAAAGCGTAAAAAGTATAAAATGGTCCTCAGCCAGGCAGCATTCGTAGCCCATTATGCTTAATGACATGATAAGTGACAGATAGGAATAGAAGGAGCTGAATCTTTTTATGTTTATGCTCATGTCAACTGGGCACTTGTATGTCTCAAGAAGTTACCATGATCATCAAATACTGTACAACACATCAGTGCTGATTATGTTCATATCACATGCTAATTAATCAATTCTTCAATATTTTGCTGTATCTCTCAGTCTGAATCTGTCTGTAGAGACTGCACAGCTCAAATCAGGTCAGAGGCAGCAATCTAAGACTCAGCGCTGCCATTACTTCAGCAGTATCAGCCCGTCACTATGACAGACTTCGTCAGAATCGTCTCCTGGTTCCCTCTGCTGATCTTATCCTCAATGACATCTTGTGACGTGTTTTTCAGTTTCAGTTCTTTCTGGATGCCTCACTGAAAATCTCAACTTGGCTCCCCTCCAGTTCACCTCATTTGCTTCTATTAATCTTCATGGAGATCCACCTGACAGGTGACTTTGATGACATCTCCTCAGTGATTCCAGTAATGCAACGCTAACCAGTGTGTCACTGACAAACTATCGAAACTCTGACTTTACTTTAGAATCTTTCCTTTCCTCACGTGCCACCTCTATATCTGTCTGATTCTCTCTGACTCTTTCCTTCTCATGGTGACAGTGCTATGGTTACATTTTTCTTTTATTCATTTTAAGTCTCTGCAGTGTTGTTTTGAGGTTGCTTCTGGTCTGGTTTTGGTCTATATCTATAACCTTTCAGGTCAATGCCCAGCAGTTTCCCTTTCACAGCCATCTTTTGATGTTACTCAGGACTGGTTTGAATGTGCAGGATATTCACAATTTTCTCAAAAATGTTGCCAATGTTATACTTCTTCCTTGTTTAAGTATTTCTCTTTCTTTGTTATTTTCTTCCTTTATTTTTTTTCATAATCTCTCATAGCACCACTGGTCACTCTAGAACTCCCATTCTCATCTTTCATTCTCTGATTAACAGCAAAATGTGGTGCTTTGGGAATAGAGGAATGTGAAATAGATATAAGAGAGTGAGAGACATAGCGAAAGAAAAGAGTGTAAAAATCAAGAGGATAGAGAAAGAAGAAAATAACAAGTGGGATAAATGAAAGTGGGCCAGCACTTGTCTGAGACAGTGGCACACATGCGGTCACACCAGGAGAGGACATGAAGTGTCACAGATACTTGTCAGGATCATCAAATGAATAAGAACACAAACTCACCTGTAAAAACTCCTCACCAATCAGAGGCTCAGAAGACTGCAGGAGGACAATTGGAGCTTCAGGACCTGCACATGAAAAGAACAGATTGGGGACTGTAAATAAGGTGTTTGGTGACATCAGTTCCATTCACTGTGCAGTTATTACTAAGACAGGAGGGTTCAAAACTAACACAAACTGATGAGCAGCTAAAATACAAGGTGACCTGCTGAACCACACTTAAATGCCACTCAATGCCCACCATACCCAGTGGTACATCTTTTGGTACACTGGGCTCACTGGTGTTTAAAGACTTTTTGTAGACGGGTGTTGCTCTTCACCACAGACAGTCTTCAGGTCCTCTTATTTAGAGAAGTCAGAAGTGAGGTGTTCAGCTGGAGAGCCCAACAAGAATGAGCAGAACACACTGTGCTGAGTGCCTTTAAAGGCTTCAGTCAATATGGGGTTCTACATGTCTTTATCTCTGTGACTTTGTGTCCAAACAGATCCTTTCACAGAGTTTGCTCTCCAGATCCTTTAGTTCTACATGAAGAGAGGAGTTACAGTGGTCAATGTTGGGGGTCTTTTCACAGGTAATGCCTTATAGGATGCCATCAGCTGTTTGGTGAGGTGGCCTGTCAGTCACTTTACATGTGTGTACATCAGGTTTGTCCAACTCTGGTCCTGGGGGGCTACCCTGCCTGCAGGTCTCATTCTAATCATTGTCACCAATGTTTGCTGTTCAATTATTTCTTTTCACTTTATTTTAGTCACCTTGTTTTTTAAGACTCAGTCCTCTGAATTGCTTATATTTACACAAACGGCACCCAAACAGAAATGTGAAGTTAGTGATCCAACAGCTAATTCTGGACCTAATATTCCAATCAGTTTTCTAATTAGCAGTCATTGCTTGTTGGTGGTCTCGTTTCCCACACTGTTGATTTTCCTTTTTCTAAGACCACAGTCAAAATGTTTTGTGGACCTGAGCAGCACAATATTACTGATCCTTCACCTATCTTTATGTTCAGATATTGTATGGTGGGCACAGGTTAGCTGGCCATCTGTTGTATTTCATTATTGTGTGCCTGGAAAAAAATAAATAATTGAGGAGTCAATCTAAAAGATGGAAAAATTAAAAAGACAGTTAGAATGAAAACCTGCAGTCACTATGGACCTCCAGGAATGGAACTGGACACCCCTTATATATGATGGTGATAGAAAAGCTGCTCAAATTGCCAGTGCGGGTAAAGAGCTGACATTGGCAGTGATATCATTTGGCGTCAAGGAAGTACAGCAGCAGCATCAACAAAGAGTTCTGGAATTGCAGAAAAATGCCAAATCCTTCAGGACAATAGAGGCAGGCATGCTTAGCACTGTGAAGGGATAAGAACATTTCAGTTTTGGTCTTTTGGACTTGTAGTGTGATATGACAGCCAGCTCACCCTCACTTTAATCTCAGAGGTGCAAGACAAAAAACATTGCTGAACAAGAGGAACATGAATGCTCATCTAACATTTGCCAAAATCACCTTGACTACCCCCAAAACTTTGGGATAATGTCCTTTTGACTGATAAGTCAAAAGTGGAACTTTATGGAAGACATGGATCCTGTTCCATTTGGAGTAAAGCTATCACAACTTTCCACAATAAGATCATCACACTCACAGTCAATCATAGTGGTGGTAGAGTGATGGTGTGGGGACACTTTGCTATTTCCAGGCCTAGTTGACCTGCCATAATTGAGGGCAATTGGAATTCAGCTCTCTGCCAGAAGATACTGAAGGAGAATGGCTGTTCATCAGCTTATGATCTGAAGCTGGGTGATGCAGCAGGACAATGATTTGAATTACAAAGTGTGAAATGTCCATCTCTGAATAGCTGAAAAAACACGGTGGAGATGTTGTAGTCTGGCCTTGAATGGACAGTTCATACTGTACTTGGAAACCTCCAGTGTGGCAGAATTAAATTTCTCCACAAAGATGCCAATGTCTGGTCTCCTGCTGCTGGACCTGTTTGATTACACTTGTTACTACTGAAGGTGGCACTACCAGGTATTAAATTTAGGAGGCAATTACTTTTTCAAATGGGTGATCTAGGTGTTGTTGAACTTCTTCCCTTCAATAAGTTAAATGAACATTTAAAAATGGTGTGTTGTCTTTGTTTTCTACTACTTTTTTGGAGATCAGAAACAAGGAAGTTTATGAAGTCACAAAAATAGAGCAAATCTGGAAGGGGACAAATACTTTTTCACTGCACTGTATACTCACACCTTTAAGAAGGTCAATGAAATGAAACATAAAAACTATGCTGGCAAAAGACATAACCTACATGTTCAAAATAGACAAATTTGTCCTTCCATGGTGAGGAGTTCAGATGAGGAGTTTCTTATTCATTAAATGGTGACATAATATGAAGCTTTGTGTGATTGACAGAAACATAAAAAGCGTGCAGGCAATAACCAAAACTCAAAGGCAAACCCAAGTGACCCATTGCTGAATGATCAGAAGGGATGGATTTGACCTTCTATGGTGAGGGGGAAAAAATCAGAGAAGGGGCTGATTCTGTTATTTGGGGGTTTCTTATCCATTAAATGGTGGCAAAAAAAGAAGCTTTGTGTGATTCACATTATCTCAAATGGAAGCTTTCTAATTATCTGCATTGACGTTTGACTTTACTTGGACTCCAGCTTGTAGTCTCAATGTGAACAAGAACTGAAAAGTGAAAAATGAAGGAACACATTCTGAAGTACATAGTACCTTTCATACACTGGTCGAGAATATATTTACATGTGTCAATGTAACAGTAATCATACAGTATTTTATGTTAATTATTACTATTTAAAGCTGGTTCAACAGATATCCTTTTGTATATTTGTGCCTGCTTGCCTTTTTCTCTCTTATGTGTCAAAAGTAAAATCAGTTATTTTATATTTATTCCTAGACATGTGACATCATTTAGATTGGGTTTATGGTGTCCTTCCAAGCAATGAGACATTTTGGAGACAAGACTTTTTGGAAGAGAGATTTTTTTGAAGTCCCGCAAGACAAGACTTTTGCTTTGAGATTTTGTCAAGTCACTCCCTCCTCCCAAAAATTTTCAAACAAGACCATGGTCCTCTCAACTCTTATTCATGTGTATGCTTTTGTCAGACACACTTCCTGTGCTTTCAGCGCTTACACATTTTAATGTTTTCCTAACTTTAAGTTTCCAATTAAAGAAGACATATTATGTCCAAATCTTATTGAAGAATTTCATCACGAAGGGTTATTAACATAAAAAATGAGTACACGCACAATCCTAGCACTGAGAAACGAGGAAATCAAAAGAATTTACGCCAAAAATGTTGATTGGTTACACGGCAAATTGGTTAAATGCGTATCGATAGACTATGCTGAAACAATTTGTGGTGATCATGCGGAAGATGAAAACAACAACTTACAATATCCCAAAGAATATCTACAACTGTTAATAACACTGGTCTTACAACATACGAATTACTGTAGAAAGAAGGATGTATCCAAGAAAGGTAATGGTGTACATCTTCCGTGGATAACATTAGACAACAAAGGAGATCTTGATATGCCATTCATACTAAAATGTTAACAGTTTCCATTTAGAATAGCTTTTACAAAGACAATAAACAAATCTCAGAGCCAAACATTTGAAAAAGTTGTTTTATTGAATAAAGAGAAAGAAACTAAATTCAATCATGGGCAGTTATATGTTGCGTTGATGCATATGTAACAATTCCCATGAAAATAAAAATCTGTTTAAATTGTACATCCGCATCCCCATATGGCAGAACAACAAAGAAGCTACTGCGTAGCACAGGCTTAGGGGGTTGGCGAACAAAGCAAGCAGGGGGCAAAGCCCCCTAGTATATTTATATTTTAATTTTCCTTTCTACACCATAATCGATATTTCTTAAAGACTGCTATTATAAAGCCCATCGGCCCCTTGCTAACCCTACTATACTGTCATGGGGCCCTCTTTTACACATTTCTCTTTAAATCCTGAATGTTTAATTTCTGTTGATATTTAGATCCTCTTACACTACCATTTTTGACTTACTTTTGACACTTATCTTATGGATGTGTTTGTTTTGTACTGACAGTTATCATTTTTATTATTATAATATGAACAAATTAACACCTTAAATTAGTGAAAATGTCCTTTCACATAAGTGAAACACAGGACTCAGTCCATGCCTGGGTCCTGGAGAGAAGAGTCAGGCTGTTGGTAGAGCCTCAGACTCGAGAGGAGCAATGCAGATTTCCTCCTGGTCACAAAACACTGAGACAGCTTTTTACCCTCACTTGGCTTCTTATGAGGGGCCAAACAGGCCATAAATCATATATTTATGTGTGCAATCTATTGGTTTATGTGTGAACACTATTGTTTTATGAATATTTACTATCGGTTTGCGTGCATACATAATTGGTTTGCCTGCATACAATACTGGTTTCATTCATATGAACTATATTGGTTCGTGTCCTTATATTATCCGTTTGTACGTGCATATCACTGGTTTGCATATGAACAATATTGATTTGCGTGTATATATCACTGGTTCCAGTACGTTTGTTATTGGTTTGTGAGTGAACTGCATTGGTTTACGCTTGCATGTTATCGGTTTGCGTATGAATCATATTGGCTTGCGTCGTGTGACTGTCTAACAATGGATTTGCGTATGCACTATATTGGTTTCATGTGGGTAACCTGTCGATTTTGCGCTTGAACTCTATTGGTTGTATGCGTGCACTATGTCGGTTTCGCGTATGAAACATATTGGTTATACATGCGCACCCTATCGCAACTCTGTGTATGAACTATATCGGTTCTGCGTGTGAACTATATTGGTTGTTCACGTGATCTTCAGAGGAAATGGGCGGAGCAAGAAACAGAAACTCAAGGGCTGGTAGAGTCATGGAGTGTAAAGACCAGTGGCTAGAAGACGCATCTGCGTTTAAACGACACTATATATTTTTTTCCGTATAATTCGTTTGCGAAAGGACTTGGTGGTAATTATTACTATTTAACAGAATCTACCCTTGAGTCTGTAATGAACACAAAGCTGAAGTTAGGTACGTATTGGGCCGTCTTCTCATTTGATTCCAGGATCATGTTTGCTCGCACCCGGCCACAGTACTTCTTCACACAACTTTTGAAAACAGTTATTCATTCTGAAGGCAAAATATTCTACATTTACAAACGCCTTTATGCAACATACAACATTTAGATACTACTGGTTACATTCGCCCAGTGCCCCCGACGCTGCACAGACAGGTGAAGTGACTTGTTTCTGGTCACATAGTGTCATTATCAGGACTTGAACCCACAAACTCAGTTTAAAAGTGCAGTCTTAAACACTACGCCACAATGCTTGCACATCTACAACGTGTATATTAAATGGCATAATATAAACTTGTCCAGGACAGATTCCATTGTTAAAGTTGAGTTTAACATTTTCAGCCAGTTCAAGTTTTGGTTGAAAATCTGGAATATTTACTGTATTTTTTCAAATAATGGATCAGTTTGCGGATTAATGTACACTGTAGAATATTTTGCCTTGCTGTTAAAATAGAAGAAGAAGCTGGTTTGTGAAGAAGTAGCTGACTGCAAGCTTATACTTAATTTAGCTAGAAGTGAATAAAAAGGCAGCTGAATGTGCACCTAACTTAAAAATAATTACCACCAAACCCTTTCACAAACATACTGTGGCTTGCAAAAGTATTCAATCCCCTTGAAAGTTGTCATAATTTTATGCAAAACAAAATATTTGTACATATTTATTCATTACATATTTTTTCTTATGCTGTAACAAAACACTTCCAAAGTCAAAATAAACTATTTTATGTAGACATTTAATTGAAGAAGAAAATCTCCAAAGTTAGTGTTTACATAAGTGTTTAAACCTCTGCTTTGGAAGCTCCAGGTTTACACCAATGACAAATTAATTACAAAGGTGGCAGACATTTGACAGTCATATTGAACATAATGAGGTGCTACTTTCTCTTTGGATATAAAAAGCCCCCTTTGTAGGGGCCGTAGTCTTTGGTGGACAGTCACTGAAAAAATGAAAATTCTGCTGATGTGAGAAACAAAGTTATTGAAATGCACAAGGTAGCAGGAAACAACTATAAAAATATCAACAGTTTGAATGTCCCATTGCGCACTGCTGGATCCATCATCAGAAAGTGAAAGGTTCATCACAGCACCCAGACTCTTACTAGAGCAGGCCGTCCCTCAAGACTGAATATCAGAGTTAGACATCAACTGGAGAGAGAGGAGACTAGAAATCCAGCCGTCACTCTTAGATGTTTGCAATGCTTTGTGGCTGAAACTGGAATGAAGTTGCAGGGGTCCACAATTTCAAGAGCTCTCCATTAAACAGTCCTCTACAGGAGGGTGGCAAGAAAGAAGCCATTCCTTAAGATGGTCCACATAAAAGCACATGTGGCGTTTTTCCAGTTAAATGTGGGGAGAAGGGTTTATGGTCAAATGAAACCAAAATAGAACTTTTTTCTCAGACTTCAAAGAGGTACAGAATGTGTGGTGTAAAACAAACACTGCCCATACCACAAGAAACACCAGACCTACAGTGGAATGTGGTGGTGGCAGCATGTTGCTGTGGGGATGTTTTCATGTGCTGGGACTGAGAATCTTGTCAGAGCTGAAGGGACAATAGATGGGCCCAAATACCACACAATATTGCAGGAGAACTCGTTCCAGTCTGCTATGAATTTAAAGAAGATTCATCTTTCAAGATGACAATGACCCTAAGCATTAGACCAAAGTGACACTGGGATGGCTCAAAAACAGACAGGTGAATGTTTCGTAATGGCCAAGTCAAAGCCCTCATCTTGACCCTGTTGAGAATCTGGGGCATTGTTTGAAAACTGCTGTTCAGAGATACCATCCCACCAACATAGAGGGTACCTAGAAATCATGCAAAGAAGAATAGGGAAGAATCACACCTGAGCACTGTGCAGAACTGGGACATATTTACAGTACATACCTCAAAAGAATGAAGGCTGCTACTGCAGCAAAAAGGTTCTTGACAAAGTATGAATATGTTGGGCTTGAATACTTAGGCAAACAATCACTTTGGAGTTTTTCTTTAGTTATTTGGAGTTTGATAACGTTTTGTTACAGCACAAGAGTTCACATTAAAAATACCAAATGGATAAATACATGGACAAATTTTTTGTCACGCAGAAAATTAGGATGCCTTTTAAACTGACTTTTGCACGTCACTGTATGTTTGCTAAAGGGCTTGGTGGTAATTCTTTTTACCAGTATTTTCCCTTAATTCTGAAATGATCACAGGGCTGAAGTTAGGTACGCATTCGGCTGGCGTTTTATTCACTCCCAGCTGCTCCCAGTATAAGCTTGCAGTCAGCTACTTATTCACACAGCTTTTGCGAAGTGGCTTCTTATTCTATTATAACAACAAGGCAAAATATTCTACAGTGTGTACATTAATCAGCATCATTACAGACTGATCCATTATTTTAAAAAATATATATTCCACGTTTTGGTCCTGCACGGGTTAAAATTGTTAAATTCTAATTTAATAAATGAATCTGTCCTGGACAAGTTTATTTACGTCAATGTCACAAAACTATGAAAATTAGGGTGGCCCAACATCATTTAACACTTTACAGTGCCCATTAAATATCAAAGTAAATTCCATTTATCTGATATTGAAGTGGGAATACATTGTCAGTTTCACCCTGATACTCGCACTGGGCAGAGCAAAATTCCGCTACATCTTAAAAAACACATCTGTCCTTTCACAAAACTGTGAAAGGTAAGGTGGCCCAATATGATGTAACTAACCCATGCAGGTCCTAAATGTTAAATGTTTAGCTTTTCAAAGAATGGACACGTTTAGTCAATTAATATACATGTTATTGATGTGCAAGCATTGCGGTTAGGGCTTTGCACTTTCAACCCTTTGTTCGTGGGTTGAAGTCCTGAGACTGACACTGATGTGTGACCCTGAACAAGTCACTTCACCTGTCTGTGCGGTGCGGGGTCGCCGGGCATAATAAATCTAACTAGTAGTAACTAAATGTTATGTTGCATAAAGACGTCAATTGTAAATGTTGAATATTTTGCCTTTAGAATAAGTAACTGTTTTGCAAATACAGTACTGTGTGGACAAGTACAGCTGCGGGTTGCAAACAAGCATGTAGATGGGACCAAATAAGAAGATGGCCCAATACGTACCTAACTTCAGGCTTATGTTCATTACAGACTCAATGGTAGATTCTGTTAAATAGTAATAATTACCACCAAGTCCTTTCGCAAACGTATGGTGCGGAAAAATATATAGTGCCGTTTAAACGCAGATGCGTCTCCTAGACACTTCTCTCTACACTCCATGACTCTACCGGCCCTTGAGTTCCTGTTTCTTGCCCCGCCCATTTCCTCTGAAGATCACGTGAACAACCAATATACTTCACATGCAGAACCGATATACTGTAGTTCATACACAGAGTTGCGATAGGGTGCGCACGCATAACCAATATGTTTCATACGCGAAACCGACATAGTGCACGCATACAACCAATAGAGTTCAAGCGCAAAATCGACAGGTTACCCACATGAAACCAATATAGTGCATACGCAAATCCATTGTTAGACAGTCACACGACGCAAGCCAATATGATTCATATGCAAACCGATAACATGCAAGCGTAAACCAATGCAGTTCACTCACAAACCAATAACAAACGTACTGGAACCAGTGATATATACACGCAAATCAATGTAGTTCATATGCAAACCAGTGATATGCACGTGCAAACATATAATATACGGACACGAACCAATATAGTTCATATGAATGAAACCAGTATTGTATGCAGGCAAACCAATTATGTATGCACGCAAACCGATAGTAAATATTCATAAACCAATAGTGTTCACACATAAACCAATAGATTACACACAGAAATATATGATTTATGGCCTGTTTGGCCCCTCATAGCTTCTGGAGGTTCATGGGAGTATGCCTAACAAGCTTATGTGTGATTTGTGGACTTGGAAAAGGCATACAACCTCATTCTATAAGAGAGTCCTCTAGGGGCTACTTCAGGAATCGGATGTACTGGGCCTGCTGTTGTGCTCTATTCAACCCCTGTATCACCAGCATTAGAGCTTTGTTCACATTGTCACAAGTAAGTCAGACTCGTTCCCAGTGGGTGTGGGACTCCACCATGACAGCCGTGTCACTGATTCAGTTCAAGATTTTAATGGACTTATTGAAGTGCGACATTACAAACTATGAACGTCTCCACGTTACTTTAGTGTTTGAGGTATGCTGACATAGAATTGGTGATTTTCATAACTAACAATTTTAACAATACAGAACATGACATTTTTTAGCTCTTCTTTTTATTAATATAACTTTTCATTTTGCCTCTTGCTGAAAAAAAAAAGATCAATAGGGATGGATGACATAAAAATTGAAATATGAAATGTTATTAATTGTTGATTTTTTTTAAAAGAGAGTATAGCTTTTAATGTTTCAACATTGTGTAAGATTACACATATCAGATTAATTTAAATAAGTGTTCCAAAGAGTGCAGCAACGTCAGATCTGCTCTACAAGTCCTGTCACTGACAGAAATGGTGATAATGCATGACATCATTAAAGTGTTGCTTATTTTTAATCTTTTTTTATTCAATGGGTAGTTGAGTTTATAATGTGTTATCATTTTACAATAAACATGTAAGATTTTTTAATGAAAAATTCAGCAACATTAAATAGACTAAAAAAATAAGTTCCTCTGCAACTTCTTCATGGTTGAGATTCTCATCGAACCAGAGATCCTACCATACCATTGGTACACTAGGCAAGCACAGGGATGCCCCAAAGAGTAGTGTGTGGTCCTCCTGTGTTCTCTCTATACACCACCTCAGACCGCCCTATTATTCAGTCCCACAGATTCTTGTATCAGTGATACACCAATGACACACAGCTGTACCTGTTGTTCCCTCCAGATGACCACACAATATCAGCTAGAATCTTAGCATGTCTCACTGATATCTCAACCTCGTTTATGGAACATTATCTCCATCTCAACCTGGACAATACAGAGCTACTTGCTATATCATCCATTCCATCTAGTCAACAGCCCATTTCCATTATGACTAACACCCGTCAAGTCAGTATGTCATCTTGAGGTGGTGATTGATCAGCAGCTGTCCTTCACTGACCACAATGTAACAGTCTCTGATTCATGCAGATTCACTCCATGTATGGTCCATCCACTGGTCCTGTCACTTTTGGACAACTGCAAATGCTTGCTTTCAGGGGTATCATCATGTGCTATCTAACCACTACAGATGATTAAAAAACATGTCACTCCACTTTTCAGGTCATTCAACTGGAAGAATGCAAATTATTATAATTAATGCAAATTATTTACATGATTATGGGTAAAGGTAAGCAAACAAAAACATTAACTCACCTTCGCCAGCGATGATATCGGATTCCTCCTCACCCACCAATAACTGCAAAAGATCACTGCTCAAACAGTGTGAGCTCCAGAACACTCAGATGTTAGGCTTCAACTCACATTTTCACATCGACTTTAATGTCTGACCACTACTTTGTGATTTCGGCACTGTGTGACTTTCTCAGCTTGAACTTTTGAGTGCCTCCACTACACTGCTTAAGTATGAGCAGGACCTCCATTTTGCATTTGCTGAAATTCTTCTTTTTTACACATGCTTTTGCCATTGTCCTTTAACAAAACACTGAATGGAAAGAGCAATTTATATTGATTTGCATATTCAAATAAGCAAAATTCTGGGAGTAGTTGCAGTGGAGCTGTAGATGCGTACATGCATGTTAAAATTCACATTGATTTTGATTTAAAAAGGGAAAGTGTGTAGAAATTTGCTTACGCCTAGTTTTATGCAGTTTTGTGCATAAACACAATTCTAGTTTTGTCCATGCACTATGGTCCAGTGTGAGTTCTATGAAAGGTGTTATACATGGGGCCCCTGGACTTTTGGGACAATGTTCTCTGGACAGATGAGGCAAATATGGAGATGTTTGGTCACATTGCCAGAAGACATGTTTATTGAAAACCAAATACAAAATTTGACCAAAAGAACCTGATGCCAACTGTATAGGATGGTGGTGAATATGCTCTGATTGGGGTCTGTTTTGCTGAATCAGGGCTTGGGCAGCTCACCATCATAGAATCCATTAGAATATATCCAGGTTCAATCCATTACAAATTCTTCATTATACTGGAGGGCCCCAGTTGGTGCAGTTTTTTGTTCCAACCCAGCAAACCAGCCCTTGCCTCAGACCTTATTTAATTAAATGGCTAGTTAGTCTGCAATGTTAGGTTCTTATATTATAGATTTTGTCCTTTCCAAGGCTATCATCCAAATGATTTAAAGCCTAAAATGGATAATTTTCAGTCTGTCACATTTTTCTCTTAAGTGTTTTATTAAACCAGATAGTGCCTGATGAATCCACACAAGTATAAATGGAAACAAGTTAGATGGAGAACTGCTAGCTCGTTTGTCACTTGTATGTCATTGTTAATAAGGAGCCATTAAACACAGTGAATGCAGCTGTTTAAGATTGAAATAAGCAATTAAGGGTGGAGAACCTTAACAAGCAAGACCACTAAAATGAAGCATCAAAATGTTACTTGAGCAATAAGCGCTTTATCATTAATAATTGACTTCTCATTAAGAAACTGGGTTGGAACAAAAAACCTGCAGCCACTGCAGCCCTGCAGGACCGACTCTGCCCACCCCTGTACTGCAGGGGTGCTTGAAGATGAAGCTCAACGTGACAATGACCCTAAACATACCAGGACATCCACCAAGGAATGACTGATAAGAAAGAAATGGAGGGTTGTAGAATGGCCATGTCAAAGCCTGGAACTGAATCTCATTGAGATTTGAAACATGCTGTGCACCCAAGATATACCTGAGCCATCATATTCCTGAAAGAATTTTGCATTGCGGAGTGGAATAAACATCCCAGTTGATGTTACTGACTGCTAGGCCATTCAAGAACATTTACAGAGTTGTCCATAAGCCAGTTCTGGGTTGCTTTGCTTTGTGTTTTAGTTCATTCTCCGATTGGAAGGTAAACCTTTGGTTTACATCTTTATTAAGAATGTCTCTGTTCTTTGCCCGGTTTAGCTTTCTCTCAGAGTTGACTAGGCTTGCAGTCACTGTCTCTGTAAAAGAACTCTAAGGATGATGTTGTCACCACCATGATTTGCTGTTAGAAAGGTATTGTGCAGGTGATTAGCGGTGCCTGGTTTCCTCCAGATGTGATGGTTAGAATTGAGGCCAAACAGTTCAATGTTGGCTTAATCAGACCAGAGAATCTTGTTTTTCACACTCTGAGAGTCATTTAGGTGACTTTTAGCCAACTTTAAGTGGACTTTCATGTGTTGTCTGACCACAGTGCTATAAAAGTCCAGATTAGCAAAGTGTCCTGCTGGAAGCTTCTCCCATTTCCACACAAGTTCTATGGAGCTCGGCCACAGTGACCATCAAGTTCTTAGTCACCTCTCTTATGAAGGTCCTTCTCCATTGATTGCTCCTTGAAGAGTTGTGGGTGTTTTTAAAGTATTCTATTCAAGAATTATGGACAGGTCAGACTTTTTAAATATCTTTCCCAAGATCTGTGCTGACACAATCCTGTTTTTAAGCTCTGACGGGAATTCCATCCACATCATGGCCTGTTTTTATCTCCACTGTGGACCTTCTCTGGACAGGTTTATGCCTTTTGTAATCAAGTCCAATCAATTGAATTGAACACAGGTGGATTTCAAACATGGTTTAGAAACATCTCAGTGATGACTGATAGAATGGGATGCACAAATTTCAGGTGCCACAGCACAGGGTCTGAATCCTTGTATCAAAGGGATATTTCAGTTTTTATATTTTAATACATTTCCAAAATTTTCTAAAATCGTTTTTGTCACTCTTGAGCATTGAGTGTTGTTTGATGAAGGTTAAAACAAATTTAGATGATTTTACCATAAGGCTGCAGCATAAAAAATGTGAAAAAATGAAGAAGTCTGAAGGCTTTGTGTATGTAAAAAAGGGAAAAAAGACATTTCAAGGGGTGTACTTACTTTTTCACATAACTTTATATACAGACACAGACAAAAGTATTGGTTTAAAAATGAACCACAATATTACGTGAAATAAGTTAAAATGTAGAAAAGTATTCAGCATCCACCATTCTTTATTCCACAGAGCAGACGCTTTGCTTTGGGTCCTTGACTTCACGTATTTTAAACACTAAAACA